>NW_027593420.1:0-32815 GCF_964213995.1 Mustelus asterias
CGAGAGAGAGAGAGCGGACGGGGGCGAGAGAGAGAGAGAGATGGAGAGAGAGCGGACGGGGGCGAGAGAGAGAGAGCGGACGGGGGCGAGAGAGAGAGAGCGGACGGGGGCGAGAGAGAGAGAGCGGACGGGGGCGAGAGAGAGAGAGAGCGGACGGGGGCGAGAGAGAGAGAGAGCGGACGGGGGCGAGAGAGAGAGAGAGCGGACGGGGGCGAGAGAGAGAGAGAGCGGACGGGGGCGAGAGAGAGAGAGCGGACGGGGGCGAGAGAGAGAGAGCGGACGGGGGCGAGAGAGAGAGAGCGGACGGGGGCGAGAGAGAGAGAGCGGACGGGGGAAAGAAGAGAGAGAGATGGAGAGAGAGCGGACGGGGGAAAGAGAGGGAGAGAGCGGACGGGGGAAAGAAGAGAGAGAGAGCGGACGGGGGAAAGAGAGATAGAGAGAGCGGACGGGGGAAAGGGAGCGAGAGAGCGGGCGGGGGAGGGGAGAGAGAGAGCGGTCGGGGGAGAGAGAGAGAAGGAGAGAGAGCAGACGGGGGAAAGAGAGAGAGAGTGGACGGGTAAAAAGAGGGGGAGAGGGGATGGGGGAAAGAGAGGGAGAGGGAGAGCGGACGGGGGAGAGAGAGAGACCGGACTGGGCAAAGAGAGAGAGCGGACGGGGGAAAGAGAGACAGAGAGAGCGTACGGGGGAAAGAGAGAGAGAGTGGACGGGGAAAAGAGAGAGAGAGAGAGAGTGAGTTGACGGGGGAAAGAGAGGGAGAGTTGACGGGGGAAAGAGAGGGATTGCGGACGGGGGAAAGAGAGGGAGAGCGGACGGGGGAAAGAGAGGGAGAGCGGACGGGGGAAAGAGAGGGAGAGCGGACGGGGGAAAGAGAGGGAGAGCGGACGGGGGAAAGAGAGGGAGAGCGGACGGGGGAAAGAGAGGGAGAGCGGACGGGGGAAAGAGAGGGAGAGCGGACGGGGGAAAGAGAGGGAAAGCGGACGGGGGAAAGAGAGGGAGAGCGGACGGGGGAAAGAGAGGGAGAGAGCGGACGGGGGAAAGAGAGGGGGAGAGCGGACGGGGGAAAGAGAGAGAGAGAGCGGACGGGGGAAAGAGAGAGAGAGAGCGGACGGGGGAAAGAGAGATAGAGAGAGCGGACGGGGGAAAGGGAGAGAGAGCGGGCGGGGGAGAGAGAGAGCGGGCGGGGGAAAGGGAGAGAGAGAGCGGGCGGGGGAGAGAGAGAGAGCGGGCGGGGGAGAGAGAGAGAGAGCGGACGGGGGAGAGAGAGAGAGCGGACGGGGGAGAGAGAGAGAGCGGTCGGGGGAGAGAGAGAGAGAGAGCGGACGGGGGAGAGAGAGAGAAGGAGAGAGAGCGGACGGGGGGAAAGAGAGAGAGTGCGGACGGGGGAAAGAGAGGGAGAGGGAGAGCGGACGGGGGAGAGAGAGAGACCGGACTGGGCAAAGAGAGAGAGCGGACGGGGGAAAGAGAGAGAGAGAGAGAGCGTACGGGGGAAAGAGAGAGAGAGAGCGGACGGGGGAAAGAAGAGAGAAAGCGGACGAGGGAAAGAGAGAGAGAGCGGACGGGGGAAAGAGAGGGAGAGCGGACGGGGGAAAGAGAGGGAGAGCGGACGGGGGAAAGAGAGGGAGAGCGGACGGGGGAAAGAGAGGGAGAGCGGGCGGGGGAAAGAGAGGGAGAGCGGACGGGGGAAAGAGAGGGAGAGCGGACGGGGGAAAGAGAGGGAGAGAGCGGACGGGGGAAAGAGACCAAGAGAGCGGACGGGGGAAAGAAGAGAGAGAGCGGACGGGGGAAAGAGAGAGAGAGAGCGGACGGGGGAAGAGAGATAGAGAGAGCGGACGGGGGAGAGAGAGAGAGCGGACGGGAGAGAGAGTGTGAGCGGACGGGGGAGAGAGGGAGAGCAGACGGGGGAGAGAGAGAGCGGGCGGGGGAGAGAGAGAGAGCGGACGGGGGAGAGGGAGAGAGCGGACGGGAGAGAGAGTGTGAGCGGACGGGGGAGAGAGAGAGAGCAGACGGGGGAGAGAGAGAGCGGACGGGGGAGAGAGAGAGCGGACGGGGGAGAGAGAGAGAGCGGACGGGGGAGAGAGAGAGAGCGGACGGGGGAGAGAGAGAGAGCGGACGGGGGGGAGAGAGAGCGTGCGGACGGGAGGGAGAGAGAGAGAGCGGATGAGGGGGGAAGAGAGAGAGCGGATGGGGGGGAGAGAGGGAGAGCGGACTGGGGAAAGAGAGGGAGAGCGGACGGGGGAAAGAGAGGGAGAGCGGACGGGGGAAAGAGAGGGAGAGCAGACGGGGGAAAGAGAGGGAGAGCGGACGGGGGAAAGAGAGGGAGAGCGGACGGGGGAAAGAGAGGGAGAGAGCGGACGGGGGAAAGAGAGGGAGAGAGCGGACGGGGGAAAGAGAGGGAGAGAGCGGACGGGGGAAAGAGAGGGAGAGAGCGGACGGGGGAAAGAGAGAGAGAGAGCGGACGGGGGAAAGAGAGATAGAGAGAGCGGACGGGGGAAAGGGAGAGAGAGAGCGGGCGGGGGAGAGAGAGAGAGCGGACGGGGGAGAGAGAGAGAGCGGACGGGGGAGAGAGAGAGAGCGGACGGGGGAGAGAGAGAGAGAGCGGACGGGGGAGAGTGAGAGAGAGCGGACGGGGGAGAGAGAGAGAGCGGACGGGGGAGAGAGAGAGAGCGGACGGGGGAGAGAGAGAGAGAGCGGACGGGGGAGAGTGAGAGAGAGCGGACGGGGGAGAGAGAGAGAGCGGACGGGGGCGAGAGAGAGAGAGCGGACGGGGGCGAGAGAGAGAGAGCGGACGGGGGCGAGAGAGAGAGAGCGGACGGGGGAGAGAGAGAGAGAGCGGGCGGGGGAGAGAGAGAGAGCGGACGGGGGAGAGAGAGAGAGCGGACGGGGGAGAGAGAGAGAGCGGACGGGGGAGAGAGAGAGAGAGCGGACGGGGGAGAGTGAGAGAGAGCGGACGGGGGAGAGAGAGAGAGCGGACGGGGGAGAGAGAGAGAGCGGACGGGGGCGAGAGAGAGAGAGCGGACGGGGGCGAGAGAGAGAGAGCGGACGGGGGCGAGAGAGAGAGAGCGGACGGGGGCGAGAGAGAGAGAGCGGACGGGGGCGAGAGAGAGAGAGCGGACGGGGGCGAGAGAGAGAGAGCGGACGGGGGCGAGAGAGAGAGAGCGGACGGGGGCGAGAGAGAGAGAGCGGACGGGGGTGAGAGAGAGAGAGCGGGGCGAGGAGAGAGAGAGCGGACGGGGGCGAGAGAGAGAGAGCGGGCGGGGGGCGAGAGAGAGAGAGCGGGACGGGGGAGAGAGAGAGAGAGCGGGGACGGGGGCGAGAGAGAGAGAGCGGAGGGGGCGAGAGAGAGAGAGCGGACGGGGGCGAGAGAGAGAGAGCGGGCGGGGGCGAGAGAGAGAGAGCGGACGGGGGAGAGAGAGAGAGAGCGGACGGGGGCGAGAGAGAGAGAGCGGACGGGGGCGAGAGAGAGAGAGCGGACGGGGGCGAGAGAGAGAGAGCGGACGGGGGCGAGAGAGAGAGAGCGGACGGGGGCGAGAGAGAGAGAGCGGACGGGGGCGAGAGAGAGAGAGCGGACGGGGGCGAGAGAGAGAGAGCGGACGGGGGCGAAGAGAGAGAGCGGACGGGGGCGAGAGAGAGAGAGCGGACGGGGGCGAGAGAGAGAGAGCGGACGGGGGCGGAGAGAGAGAGAGCGGACGGGGGGCGAGAGAGAGAGAGCGGGACGGGGGCGAGAGAGAGAGAGCGGACGGGGGCGAGAGAGAGAGAGGGGACGGGGGCGAGAGAGAGAGAGCGGACGGGGGCGAGAGAGAGAGACGGGACGGGGGCGAGAGAGAGAGAGCGGACGGGGGCGAGAGAGAGAGAGCGGACGGGGGCGAGAGAGAGAGAGCGGACGGGGGCGAGAGAGAGAGAGCGGACGGGGCGAGAGAGAGAGAGCGGACGGGGGGCGAGAGAGAGAGAGCGGACGGGGGCGAGAGAGAGAGAGCGGACGGGGGCGAGAGAGAGAGAGCGGACGGGGGCGAGAGAGAGAGAGCGGACGGGGGCGAGAGAGAGAGAGCGGACGGGGGCGAGAGAGAGAGAGCGGACGGGGGCGAGAGAGAGAGAGCGGACGGGGGCGAGAGAGAGAGAGCGGACGGGGGCGAGAGAGAGAGAGCGGACGGGGGCGAGAGAGAGAGAGAGCGGACGGGGGCGAGAGAGAGAGAGCGGACGGGGGCGAGAGAGAGAGAGCGGACGGGGGCGAGAGAGAGAGAGCGGACGGGGCGAGAGAGAGAGAGCGGACGGGGGCGAGAGAGAGAAGCGGACGGGGGCGAGAGAGAGAGAGCGGACGGGGGCGAGAGAGAGAGAGCAGACGGGGGCGAGAGAGAGAGAGCGGACGGGGGCGAGAGAGAGGGGACGGGGGCGAGAGAGAGAGAGCGGACGGGGGGAGAGAGAGAGGGGACGGGGGCGAGAGAGAGAGAGCGGACGGGGGCGAGAGAGAGAGAGAGCGGACGGGGGCGAGAGAGAGAGAGAGCGGACGGGGGCGAGAGAGAGAGAGAGCGGACGGGGGCGGAGAGAGAGAGCGGACGGGGGCGAGAGAGAGAGAGAGCGGACGGGGGCGAGAGAGAGAGAGAGCGGACGGGGGCGAGAAAGAGAGAGCGGACGGGGGCGAGAGAGAGAGAGAGAGCGGACGGGGGCGAGAGAGAGAGCGGACGGGGGCGAGAGAGAGAGAGAGCGGACGGGGGCGAGAGAGAGCGGACGGGGGCGAGAGAGAGAGAGCGGACGGGGGAAAGAGAGAGAGCGGACGGGGGCGAGAGATAGAGAGCGGACGGGGGCGAGAGAGTGAGAGCGGACAGGGGTGAGAGAGAGAGAGAGCGGACGGGGTCGAGAGAGAGAGAGAGCGGACAGGGTCGAGAGAGAGAGAGCGGACGTGGGCGAGAGAGAGAGCGGACGGGGGCGAGAGAGAGAGCGGACGGGGGCGAGAGAGAGAGAGCGGACGGGGGAAAGAGAGAGCGCGGACGGGGGAAAGAGAGAGAGAGCGGACGGGGGAGAGAGAGAGAGCGGACGGGGGAAAGAGACAGAGAGCGGACGGGGGAAAGAGACAGAGAGCGGACGGGGGAGAGAGAGAGAGCGGACGGGGGGAAGAGAGAGGGAGAGCGGACGGGGGGAAGAGAGAGGGAGAGCGGACGGGGGGAAGAGAGAGAGAGAGCGGACGGGGGAAAGAGAGAGAAGGAGAGAGAGCGGACGGGGGAAAGAGAGAGAGAGCGGACGGGGGAAAGAGAGAGAGAGAGAGAGCAGACGGGGGAAAGAGAGAGAGGGCGGACGGGGGAGAGAGAGAGACCGGACTGGGGAAAGAGAGAGAGCGTACGGGGGAAAGAGAGAGAGAGCGTACGGGGGAAAGAGAGAGAGAGCGTACGGGGGAAAGAGAGAGAGAGCGGACGGGGGAAAGAGAGAGAAAGCGGACGGGGGAAAGAGAGAGAGAGCGGACGGGGAAAAGAGAGAGAGCGGACGGGGGAATGAGAGGGAGAGCGGACGGGGGAAAGAGAGAGAGAGCGGACGGGGGAAAGAGAGCGACAGAGCGGACGGGGGAAAGAAGAGAGAGAGCGGACGGGGGAAAGAGAGAGAGAGAGCGGACGGGGGAAAGAGAGAGAGAGAGGGAGAGCGGACGGGGGAAAGAGAGGGAGAGCGGACGGGGAAAAGAGAGGGAGAGCGGACGGGGGAAAGAGAGGCAGAGCGGACGGGGGAAAGAGAGGGAGAGCGGACGGGGGAAAGAGAGGGAGAGCGGACGGAGGGAGAGAGCGGACGGGGGAAAGAGAGAGAGAGTGAGCGGACGGGGGAAAGAGAGCGAGAGAGCGGACGGGGGAAAGAAGAGAGAGAGCGGACGGGGGAAAGAGAGAGAGAGAGCGGACGGGGGAAAGAGAGATAGAGAGATCGGACGGGGGGAAGGGAGTGAGAGAGAGAGCGGACGGGGGAAAGAGAGTGAGAGAGAGAGCGGACGGGGGAAAGAGAGTGAGAGAGAGAGCGGACGGGGGAAAGAGAGAGAGAGAGAGAGCGGACGGGGGAAAGAGAGAGAGAGAGAGAGCGGACGGGGGAAAGAGAGAGAGAGCGGACGGGGAAAGAGACAAAGAGAGAGAGAGCGGACGGGGGAAAGAGAGAGAGAGAGAACGGACGGGGGAAAGAGAGAGAGCGGACAGGGGAAAGAGAGAGAGAGAGAGCGGACGGGGGAGAGAGAGAGAGAGCGGACAGGGGAAAGAGAGAGAGAGAGAGCGGACGGGGGAAAGAGAGAGAGAGAGCGGACGGGGGAAAGAGGGAGAGAGAGAGAGAGCGGACGGGGGAGAGAGAGAGAGAGAGAGCGGACGAGGAGAGAGAGAGAGAGAGCGGACGGGGGAGAGAGAGAGAGCGGACGGGGGAGAGAGAGAGAGCGGACGGGGGAGAGAGAGAGAGCGGACGGGGGAGAGAGAGGGCGGACGGGGGAGAGAGAGAGAGCGGATGGGGGAGTGAGAGAGAGAGAGAGCGGACGGTGGAGAGAGAGAGAGAGCGGACGGGGGAAAGAGAGAGAGTGGACGGGGGAAAGAGAGAGAGAGCAGACGGGGAAAGAGAGAGAGAGAGCGGACGGGGGAAAGAGAGTGAGAGAGAGAGCGGACGGGGGAAAGAGAGAGAGAGCGGACGGGGGAAAGAGAGAGAGTGGACGGGGGAAAGAGAGAGAGAGCGGACGGGGAAAGAGAGAGAGAGCGGACGGGGGAAAGAGAGAGAGAGAGAACGGACGGGGGAAAGAGAGAGAGAGCAGACGGGGGAAAGAGAGAGAGAGAGCGGACGGGGGAAAGAGAGTGAGAGAGAGAGCGGACGGGGGAAAGAGAGAGAGAGCGGACGGGGGAAAGAGAGAGAGTGGACGGGGGAAAGAGAGAGAGAGCGGACGGGGGAAAGAGAGAGAGAGAGAACGGACGGGGGAAAGAGAGAGAGCGGACAGGGGAAAGAGGGAGAGAGAGAGAGCGGACGGGGGAGAGAGAGAGAGAGCGGACAGGGGAAAGAGAGAGAGAGAGAGCGGACGGGGGAAAGAGAGAGAGAGAGCGGACGGGGGAAAGAGGGAGAGAGAGAGAGCGGACGGGGGAGAGAGAGAGAGAGAGAGCGGACGAGGAGAGAGAGAGAGAGCGGACGGGGGAGAGAGAGAGCGGACGGGGGAGAGAGAGAGCGGATGGGGGAGAGAGAGAGAGCGGACGGGGGAGAGAGAGGGCGGACGGGGGAGAGAGAGAGAGCGGATGGGGGAGTGAGAGAGAGAGAGAGCGGACGGTGGAGAGAGAGAGAGAGCGGACGGGGGAAAGAGAGAGAGTGGACGGGGGAAAGAGAGAGAGAGCGGACGGGGGAAAGAGAGGGAGAGCGGACGGGGGAAAGAGAGAGAGAGCGGACGGGGAAAGAAGAGAAAGAGAGAGAGAGCGGACGGGGGAAAGAGAGAGAGAGAGAGCGGACGGGGGAAAGAGAGGGAGCGAGAGAGTGGACGGGGGAAAGAGAGTGAGAGAGAGAGCGGACGGGGGAAAGAGAGGGAGCGAGAGAGTGGACGGGGGAAAGAGAGTGAGAGAGAGAGCGGACGGGGGAAAGAGAGTGAGAGAGAGAGCGGACGGGGGAAAGAGAGGGAGCGAGAGAGTGGACGGGGGAAAGAGAGTGAGAGAGAGAGCAGACAGGGGAAAGAGAGTGAGAGAGAGAGCGGACGGGGGAAAGAGAGTGAGAGAGAGAGCGGACGGGGGAGAGAGAGAGCGGACAGGGAAAAAGAGAGAGAGCGGACAGGGGAAAGAGAGAGAGAGAGAGCGGACGGGGGAAAGAGAGAGAGAGAGCGGACGGGGGAAAGAGGGAGAGAGAGAGAGCGGACGGGGGAGAGAGAGAGAGAGAGAGCGGACGAGGAGAGAGAGAGAGAGCGGACGGGGGAGAGAGAGAGAGCGGACGGGGGAGAGAGAGAGAGCGGACGGGGGAGAGAGAGGGCGGACGGGGGAGAGAGAGAGAGCGGATGGGGGAGTGAGAGAGAGAGAGAGCGGACGGTGGAGAGAGAGAGAGAGCGGACGGGGGAAAGAGAGAGAGAGAGAGAGCGGACGGGGGAAAGAGAGGGAGCGGACGGGGTCGAGAGAGAGAGAGCGGACGGGGTCGAGAGAGAGCGGACGGGGTCGAGAGAGAGAGAGCGGACGAGGGCGAGAGAGAGAGAGCGGACGGGGGGGAGAAAGAGAGAGCGGACGGGGGCGAGAGATAGAGAGCGGACGGGGGCGAGAGAGTGAGAGCGGACAGGGGTGAGAGAGAGAGAGAGCGGACGGGGTCGAGAGAGAGAGAGAGCGGACAGGGTCGAGAGAGAGAGAGCGGACGGGGGCGAGAGAGAGAGAGAGCGGACGGGGGCGAGAGAGAGAGCGGACGGGGGCGAGAGAGAGAGAGCAGACGGGGGAAAGAGAGAGAGAGCGGACGGGGGAGAGAGAGAGAGCGGACGGGGATAGAGACAGAGAGCGGACGGGGGAAAGAGACAGAGAGCGGACGGGGGAAAGAGACAGAGAGCGGACGGGGGAGAGAGAGAGAGCGGACGGGGGGAAGAGAGAGAGAGAGCGGACGGGGGAAAGAGAGAGAAGGAGAGAGAGCGGACGGGGGAATGAGAGAGAGAGAGCGCGGACGGGGGAAAGAGGGAGAGAGAGAGAGCAGACGGGGGAAAGAGAGAGAGAGCGGACGGGGGAGAGAGAGAGACCGGACTGGGGAAAGAGAGAGAGCGTACGGGGGAAAGAGAGAGAGAGCGTACGGGGGAAAGAGAGAGAGAGCGGACGGGGGAAAGAGAGAGAGAGCGGACGGGGGAAAGAGAGAGAAAGCGGACGGGGGAAAGAGAGAGAGAGCGGACGGGGAAAAGAGAGAGAGCGGACGGGGGAATGAGAGGGAGAGCGGACGGGGGGAAAGAGAGAGAGAGCGGACGGGGGAAAGAGAGCGAGAGAGCGGACGGGGGAAAGAGAGAGAGAGAGCGGACGGGGGAAAGAGAGAGAGAGAGCGGACGGGGGAAAGAGAGAGAGCGGACGGGGGAAAGAGAGAGAGAGAGCGGACGGGGGAAAGAGAGAGAGAGAGGGAGAGCGGACGGGGGAAGAGAGGGAGAGCGGACGGGGGAAAGAGAGGGAGAGCGGACGGGGGAAAGAGAGGCAGAGCGGACGGGGGAAAGAGAGGGAGAGCGGACGGGGGAAAGAGAGGGAGAGCGGACGGGGGAAAGAGAGGGAGAGCGGACGGAGGGAAAGAGCGGACGGGGGAAAGAGAGAGAGTGAGCGGACGGGGGAAAGAGAGAGAGAGAGCGGACGGGGGAAAGAGAGAGAGAGAGATCGGACGGGGGGAAGGGAGAGAGAGAGCGGGTGGGGGAAAGAGAGAGCGGACGGGGGAGAGAGAGAGAGCGGACGGGGGAGAGAGAGAGAGAGTGGACGGGGGAGAGAGAGAGAGAGCGGACGGGGGGTAGAGAGAGAGAGCGGCCGGGGGGAGAGAGAGAGAGCGGACGGGGGGTAGAGAGAGAGAGCGGCCGGGGGGAGAGAGAGAGAGCGGACGGGAGAGAGAAAGAGAGAGCGGACGGTGGAGAGAGAGAGAGCGGACGGGGGAAAGAGAGAGAGTGAGAGAGCGGACGGGGGAAAGAGAGAGAGGAGAGAGCGGACGGGGGAGAAAGAGAGAGAGAGCGAGCGGACGGGGGCGAGAGAGAGAGCGGACGGGGGCGAGAGAGAGAGAGAGAGAGCGGATGGGGACGAGAGAGAGAGAGAGCGGACGGGGGCGAGAGAGAGAGAGAACGGACGGGGGCGAGAGAGAGTGGACGGGGGCGAGAGAGAGAGAGCGGACGGGGGCGAGAGAGAGAGAGCGGACGGGGGCGAGAGAGAGAGAGAGCGGACGGGGGCGAGAGAGAGAGAACGGACGGGGGCGAGAGAGAGAGCGGACGAGGGCGAGAGAGAGAGAGCGGACGGGGGCGAGAGAGAGAGAGCGGACGGGGGCGAGAGAGAGAGAGAGCGGACGGGGGCGAGAGAGAGAGAGCGGACAGGGGCGAGAGAGAGAGCGGCCGGGGGCGAGAGAGAGAGAGCGGCCGGGGGCGAGAGAGAGCGGCCGGGGGCGAGAGAGAGAGAGCGGACGGGGGCGAGAGAGAGAGAGCGGACGGGGGCGAGAGAGAGAGAGCGGACGGGGGCGAGAGAGAGAGTGCGGACAGGGGCGAGAGAGAGAGCGGCCGGGGGCGAGAGAGAGAGAGCGGACGGGGGCGAGAGAGAGAGTGCGGACAGGGGCGAGAGAGAGAGCGGCTGGGGGCGAGAGAGAGAGAGCGGCCGGGGGCGAGAGAGAGAGAGCGGCCGGGGGCGAGAGAGAGAGAGCGGACGGGGGCGAGAGAGAGAGAGAGCGGACGGGGGCGAGAGAGAGAGAGAGCGGACGGGGGCGAGAGAGAGAGAGCGGACGGGGGCGAGAGAGAGAGAGCGGACGGGGGCGAGAGAGAGAGAGCGGACGGGGGCGAGAGAGAGAGAGCGGACAGGGGCGAGAGAGAGAGAGAGAGCGGACGGGGGCGAGAGAGAGAGAGCGGACGGGGGCGAGAGAGAGAGAGAGCGGACGGGGGCGAGAGAGAGAGAGAGCGGACGGGGGCGAGAGAGAGAGAGCGGACGGGGGCGAGAGAGAGAGAGCGGACGGGGGCAAGAGAGAGAGAGAGCGGACGGGGGCGAGAGAGAGAGAGAGCGGACGGGGGCGAGAGAGAGAGAGAGCGGACGGGGGCGAGAGAGAGAGAGCGGACGGGGGCGAGAGAGAGAGAGCGGACGGGGGCGAGAGAGAGAGCGGACGGGGGCGAGAGAGAGAGAGCGGACGGGGGCGAGAGAGAGAGAGCGGACGGGGGCGAGAGAGAGAGAGCGGACGGGGGCGAGAGAGAGCGGACGGGGGCGAGAGAGAGAGAGCGGACGGGGGCGAGAGAGAGAGAGAGCGGACGGGGGCGAGAGAGAGAGAGAGCGGACGGGGGCGAGAGAGAGAGAGCGGACGGGGGCGAGAGAGAGAGAGCGGACGGGGGCGAGAGAGAGAGAGCGGACGGGGGCGAGAGAGGGAGAGCGGACGGGGGCGAGAGAGAGAGAGCGGACGGGGGCGAGAGAGAGAGAACGGACGGGGGCGAGAGAGAGAGAGCGGACGGGGGCGAGAGAGAGAGAGCGGACGGGGGCGAGAGAGAGAGAGCGGACGGGGGCGAGAGAGAGAGAGCGGACGGGGGCGAGAGAGAGAGAGCGGACGGGGGCGAGAGAGAGAGCGGACGGGGGCGAGAGAGAGAGAGCGGACGGGGGCGAGAGAGAGAGAGCGGACGGGGGCGAGAGACAGAGAGCGGACGGAGGCGAGAGAGAGAGAGCGGACGGGGGCGAGAGAGAGAGAGCGGACGGGGGCGAGAGAGAGAGAGCGGACGGGGGCGAGAGAGAGAGAGCGGACGGGGGCGAGAGAGAGAGAGCGGACGGGGGCGAGAGAGAGAGAGCGGACGGGGGCGAGAGAGAGAGAGCGGACGGGGGCGAGAGAGAGAGAACGGACGGGGGCGAGAGAGAGAGAGCGGACGGGGGCGAGAGAGAGAGAGCGGACGGGGGCGAGAGAGAGAGAACGGACGGGGGCGAGAGAGAGAGAGCGGACGGGGGCGAGAGAGAGAGAGAGCGGACGGGGGCGAGAGAGAGAGAGCGGACGGGGGCGAGAGAGAGAGAGCGGACGGGGGCGAGAGAGAGAAGGAGAGAGAGCGGACGGGGGAAAGAGAGGGAGAGAGCGGACGGGGTAAAGAAGAGAGAGAGAGCAGACGGGGGAAAGAGAGATAGAGAGAGCGGACGGGGGAAAGGGGGGAAAGAGAGATAGAGAGAGCGGACGGGGGAAAGGGAGCGAGAGAGCGGGCGTGGGAGAGAGAGAGAGAGAGCGGACGGGGGAGAGAGAGAGAAGGAGAGAGAGCGGACGGGGGAAAGAGAGAGAGAGTGGACGGGGAAAGAGGGGGAGAGGGGACGGGGGAAAGAGAGGGAGAGCGGACGGGGGAGAGAGAGAGACCGGACTGGGCAAAGAGAGAGAACGGACGGGGGAAAGAGAGAGAGAGAGCGGACGGGGGAAAGAGAGAGAGAGAGAGAGTGAGTTGACGGGGGAAAGAGAGGGAGAGTTGACGGGGGAAAGAGAGGGATAGCGGACGGGGGAAAGAGAGGGAGAGCGGACGGGGGAAAGAGAGGGAGAGCGGACGGGGAAAGAGAGGGAGAGCGGACGGGGGAAAGAGAGGGAGAGCGGACGGGGGAAAGAGAGGGAGAGCGGACGGGGAAAGAGAGTGAGAGCGGACGGGGGAAAGAGAGGGAGAGCGGACGGGGGAAAGAGAGGGAGAGCGGACGGGGGAAAGAGAGGGAGAGCGGACGGGGGAAAGAGAGGGAGAGCGGACGGGGGAACGAGAGGGAGAGCGGACGGGGGAAAGAGAGGGAGAGCGGACGGGGGAAAGAGAGGGAGAGAGCGGACGGGGGAAGAGAGGGAGAGAGCGGACGGGGGAAAGAAGAGAGAGAGCGGACCGGGAAAGAGAGAGAGAGAGCGGACGGGGGAAAGAGAGATAGAGAGAGCGGACGGGGGAAAGGGAGAGAGAGAGCGGGCGGGGGAGAGAGAGAGAGAGCGGACGGGGGAGAGAGAGAGAGCGGACGGGGGAGAGAGAGAGAGCGGACGGGGGAGAGAGAGAGAGAGAGCGGACGGGGGAGAGAGAGAGAAGGAGAGAGAGCGGACGGGGGAAAGAGACAGAGAGCGGACGGGGGAAAGAGAGGGAGAGGGGACGGGGGAGAGAGAGAGACCGGACTGGGCAAAGAGAGAGAGCGGACGGGGGAAAGAGAGAGAGCGAGAGCGTACGGGGGAAAGAGAGAGTGAGAGCGGACGGGGAAAGAGAGAGTGAGAGCGGACGGGGGAAAGAAGAGAGAGAGCGGACGGGGAAAGAGAGAGAGAGCGGGCGGGGGAATGAGAGGGAGAGCGGACGGGGGAAAGAGAGAGAGAGAGAGTTGACGGGGAAAAGAGAGGGAGAGCGGACGGGGGAAAGAGAGGGAGAGCGGACGGGGGAAAGAGAGGGAGAGAGCGGACGGGGGAAAGAGAGGGAGACAGCGGACGGGGGAAAGAGAGGAAGAGAGCGGACGGGGGAAAGAAGAGAGAGAGCGGACGGGGGAAAGAGAGAGAGAGAGCGGACGGGGGAAAGAGAGAGAGAGTGAGCGGACGGGGGAAAGAGAGCGAGAGAGCGGACGGGGGAAAGAAGAGAGAGAGCGGACGGGGGAAAGAGAGAGAGAGAGAGAGCGGACGGGGGAAAGAGAGATAGAGAGATCGGACGGGGGGAAGGGAGAGAGAGAGCGGGTGGGGGAAAGAGAGAGCGGACGGGGGAGAGAGAGAGAGAGCGGACGGGGGAGAGAGAGAGAGCAGACGGGAGGGAGAGAGAGAGAGCGGACGGGGGGAGAGAGAGAGAGCGGACGGGGGGGAGAGAGAGAGAGCGGATGGGGGGGGAGAGAGAGAGAGCGGACGGGGGGGGAGAGAGAGAGAGTGGACGGGGGGGGAGAGAGAGAGAGTGGACGGGGTGGGAGAGAGAGAGAGCGGACGGGGGGGAGAGAGAGAGAGCGGACGGGGGAAAGAGAGAGAGGGAGCGGACGGGGGAGAGAGAGAGAGAGTGGACGGGGGAGAGAGAGAGAGAGCGGACGGGGTAGAGAGAGAGAGCGGACGGGCGGTAGAGAGAGAGAGCGGCCGGGGGGAGAGAGAGAGAGCGGACGGGAGAGAGAAAGAGAGAGCGGACGGGGGAAAGAGAGAGAGTGAGAGAGCGGACGGGGGAAAGAGAGAGAGAGAGAGCGGACGGGGGAGAAAGAGTGAGAGAGAGAGCGGACGGGGGCGAGAGAGAGAGCGGATGGGGTTGAGAGAGAGAGAGAGCGGACGGGGGCGAGAGAGAGAGAGATCGGACGGGGGCGAGAGAGAGAGAGTGGACGGGGGAGAGAGAGAGAGAGCGGACGGGGTAGAGAGAGAGAGCGGACGGGCGGTAGAGAGAGAGAGCGGCCGGGGGGAGAGAGAGAGAGCGGACGGGAGAGAGAAAGAGAGAGCGGACGGTGGAGAGAGAGAGAGCGGACGGGGGAAAGAGAGAGAGTGAGAGAGCGGACGGGGAAAGAGAGAGAGAGAGAGCGGACGGGGGAGAAAGAGTGAGAGAGAGAGCGGACGGGGGCGAGAGAGAGAGCGGACGGGGGCGAGAGAGAGAGAGAGCGGATGGGGTTGAGAGAGAGAGAGAGCGGACGGGGGCGAGAGAGAGAGAGATCGGACGGGGGCGAGAGAGAGAGAGCGGACGGGGGCGAGAGAGAGAGAGCGGACGGGGGAGAGAGAGAGAGCGGACGGGGGCGAGAGAGAGAGAGCGGACGGGGGCGAGAGAGAGAGAGAGCGGACGGGGGCGAGAGAGAGAGAGAGCGGATGGGGGCGAGAGAGAGGGGACGGGGGCGAGAGAGAGGGGACGGGGGCGAGAGAGAGAGAGCGGACGGGGGCGAGAGAGAGAGAGCGGACGGGGGCGAGAGAGAGAGAGCGGACGGGGGCGAGAGAGAGAGAGCGGACGGGGGCGAGAGAGAGAGAGCGGACGGGGGTAGAGAGAGAGAGCGGACGGGCGGTAGAGAGAGAGAGCGGCCGGGGGGAGAGAGAGAGAGAGCGGACGGGAGAGAGAAAGAGAGAGCGGACGGTGGAGAGAGAGAGAGCGGACGGGGGAAAGAGAGAGAGAGAGAGCGGACGGGGGAGAAAGAGTGAGAGAGAGAGCGGACGGGGGCGAGAGAGAGAGCGGACGGGGGCGAGAGAGAGAGAGAGAGAGCGGATGGGGATGAGAGAGAGAGAGAGCGGACGGGGGCGAGAGAGAGAGAGATCGGACGGGGGCGAGAGAGAGAGAGCGGACGGGGGAGAGAGAGAGAGCGGACGGGGGCGAGAGAGAGAGAGCGGACGGGGGCGAGAGAGAGAGAGAGCGGACGGGGGCGAGAGAGAGAGAGCGGACGGGGGCGAGAGAGAGAGAGACCGGACGGGGGCGAGAGAGAGAGAGAGCGGACGGGGGCGAGAGAGAGCGGACGGGGGCGAGAGAGAGAGAGCGGACGGGGGCGAGAGAGAGAGAGCGGACGGGGGCGAGAGAGAGAGAGGGGACGGGGGCGAGAGAGAGAGAGGGGACGGGGGCGAGAGAGAGAGAGCGGACGGGGGCGAGAGAGAGAGAGCGGACGGGGCGAGAGAGAGGGGACGGGGGCGAGAGAGAGAGAGCGGACGGGGGCGAGAGAGAGGGGACGGGGGCGAGAGAGAGAGAGCGGACGGGGGCGAGAGAGAGGGGACGGGGCGAGAGAGAGAGAGCGGACGGGGGCGAGAGAGAGAGAGCGGACGGGGGCGAGAGAGAGAGAGCGGACGGGGGCGAGAGAGAGAGAGCGGACGGGGGCGAGAGAGAGAGAGCGGACGGGGGCGAGAGAGAGAGAGCGGACGGGGGCGAGAGAGAGAGAGCGGACGGGGGCGAGAGAGAGAGAGCGGACGGGGGCGAGAGAGAGAGAGCGGACGGGGGCGAGAGAGAGAGAACGGACGGGGGCGAGAGAGAGAGAGAGCGGACGGGGGCGAGAGAGAGAGAGCGGACGGGGGCGAGAGAGAGAGAGCGGACGGGGGCGAGAGAGAGAGAGCGGACGGGGGCGAGAGAGAGAGAGCGGACGGGGGCGAGAGAGAGAGAGCGGACAGGGGCGAGAGAGAGAGCGGACGGGGGCGAGAGAGAGAGAGCGGACGGGGGCGAGAGAGAGAGAGCGGACGGGGGCGAGAGAGAGAGAGCGGACGGGGGCGAGAGAGAGAGAGCAGACGGGGGCGAGAGAGAGAGAGCGGACGGGGGCGAGAGAGAGGGGACGGGGGCGAGAGAGAGAGAGCGGACGGGGGCGAGAGAGAGAGGGCGGACTGGGGTGAGAGAGAGAGAGCGGACGGGGGCGAGAGAGAGAGAGCAGACGGGGGCGAGAGAGAGAGAGCGGACGGGGGCGAGAGAGAGGGGACGGGGGCGAGAGAGAGAGAGCGGACGGGGGAGAGAGAGAGGGGACGGGGGCGAGAGAGAGAGAGCGGACGGGGGCGAGAGAGAGAGAGAGCGGACGGGGGCGAGAGAGAGAGAGAGCGGACGGGGGCGAGAGAGAGAGAGAGCGGACGGGGGCGAGAGAGAGAGAGAGCGGACGGGGGCGAGAGAGAGAGAGCGGACGGGGGCGAGAGAGAGAGAGAGAGCGGACGGGGGCGAGAGAGAGAGCGGACGGGGGCGAGAGAGAGAGAGAGCGGACGGGGGCGAGAGAGAGAGAGCGAACGGGGGCGAGAGAGAGAGAGCGGACGGGGGCGAGAGAGAGAGCGGACGGGGGCGAGAGAAGAGAGCGGACGGGGGCGAGAGAGAGAGAGCGAACGGGGGCGAGAGAGAGAGAGCGAACGGGGGCGAGAGAGAGACAGCGGACGGGGGCGAGAGAGAGAGCGGACGGGGGCGAGAGAGAGAGAGCGGACGGGGGCGAGAGAGAGAGAGCGGACGGGGGCGAGAGAGAGAGAGAGATGGAGAGAGAGCGGACGGGGGCGAGAGAGAGAGAGCGGACGGGGGCGAGAGAGAGAGAGCGGACGGGGGCGAGAGAGAGAGAGCGGACGGGGGCGAGAGAGAGAGAGCGGACGGGGGCGAGAGAGAGAGAGCGGACGGGGGCGAGAGAGAGAGAGCGGACGGGGGCGAGAGAGAGAGAGCGGACGGGGGCGAGAGAGAGAGAGCGGACGGGGGCGAGAGAGAGAGAGCAGACGGGGGCGAGAGAGAGAGAGCGGACGGGGGCGAGAGAGAGGGGACGGGGGCGAGAGAGAGAGAGCGGACGGGGGCGAGAGAGAGAGAGCGGACGGGGGTGAGAGAGAGAGAGCGGACGGGGGCGAGAGGGAGAGAGCGGACGGGGGCGAGAGAGAGGGGACGGGGGGCGAGAGAGAGAGAGCGGACGGGGGAGAGAGAGAGGGGACGGGGGCGAGAGAGAGAGAGCGGACGGGGGCGAGAGAGAGAGAGCGGACGGGGGCGAGAGAGAGAGAGAGCAGACGGGGGCGAGAGAGAGAGAGAGCGGACGGGGGCGAGAGAGAGAGAGAGCGGACGGGGGCGAGAGAGAGAGAGAGCGGACGGGGGCGAGAGAGAGAGAGCGGACGGGGGCGAGAGAGAGAGAGCGGACGGGGGCGAGAGAGAGAGAGCAGACGGGGGCGAGAGAGAGAGAGCGGACGGGGGCGAGAGAGAGAGAGAGATGGAGAGAGAGCGGACGGGGGCGAGAGAGAGAGAGCGGACGGGGGCGAGAGAGAGAGAGCGGACGGGGGCGAGAGAGAGAGAGCGGACGGGGGCGAGAGAGAGAGAGAGCGGACGGGGGCGAGAGAGAGAGAGAGCGGACGGGGGCGAGAGAGAGAGAGAGCGGACGGGGGCGAGAGAGAGAGAGCGGACGGGGGCGAGAGAGAGAGAGCGGACGGGGGCGAGAGAGAGAGAGCGGACGGGGGCGAGAGAGAGAGAGCGGACGGGGGAAAGAAGAGAGAGAGATGGAGAGAGAGCGGACGGGGGAAAGAGAGGGAGAGAGCGGACGGGGGAAAGAAGAGAGAGAGAGCGGACGGGGAAAGAGAGATAGAGAGAGCGGACGGGGGAAAGGGAGCGAGAGAGCGGGCGGGGGAGGGAGAGAGAGAGCGGACGGGGGAGAGAGAGAGAAGGAGAGAGAGCAGACGGGGGAAAGAGAGAGAGAGTGGACGGGTAAAAAGAGGGGGAGAGGGGATGGGGGAAAGAGAGGGAGAGGGAGAGCGGACGGGGGAGAGAGAGAGACCGGACTGGGCAAAGAGAGAGAGCGGACGGGGGAAAGAGAGACAGAGAGAGCGTACGGGGGAAAGAGAGAGAGAGTGGACGGGGAAAAGAGAGAGAGAGAGAGAGTGAGTTGACGGGGGAAAGAGAGGGAGAGTTGACGGGGGAAAGAGAGGGATTGCGGACGGGGGAAAGAGAGGGAGAGCGGACGGGGGAAAGAGAGGGAGAGCGGACGGGGGAAAGAGGGAGAGCGGACGGGGGAAAGAGAGGGAGAGCGGACGGGGGAAAGAGAGGGAGAGCGGACGGGGGAAAGAGAGGGAGAGCGGACGGGGGAAAGAGAGGGAGAGCGGACGGGGGAAAGAGAGGGAAAGCGGACGGGGAAAGAGAGGGAGAGCGGACGGGGGAAAGAGAGGGAGAGAGCGGACGGGGGAAAGAGAGGGGGAGAGCGGACGGGGGAAAGAGAGAGAGAGAGCGGACGGGGGAAAGAGAGAGAGAGAGCGGACGGGGGAAAGAGAGATAGAGAGAGCGGACGGGGAAAGGGAGAGAGAGCGGGCGGGGGAGAGAGAGAGCGGGCGGGGAAAGGGAGAGAGAGAGCGGGCGGGGGAGAGAGAGAGAGCGGGCGGGGGAGAGAGAGAGAGAGCGGACGGGGGAGAGAGAGAGAGCGGACGGGGGAGAGAGAGAGAGCGGTCGGGGGAGAGAGAGAGAGAGAGCGGACGGGGGAGAGAGAGAGAAGGAGAGAGAGCGGACGGGGGAAAGAGAGAGAGTGCGGACGGGGGAAAGAGAGGGAGAGGGAGAGCGGACGGGGGAGAGAGAGAGACCGGACTGGGCAAAGAGAGAGAGCGGACGGGGGAAAGAGAGAGAGAGAGAGAGCGTACGGGGGAAAGAGAGAGAGAGAGCGGACGGGGGAAAGAAGAGAGAAAGCGGACGAGGGAAAGAGAGAGAGAGCGGACGGGGGAAAGAGAGGGAGAGCGGACGGGGGAAAGAGAGGGAGAGCGGACGGGGGAAAGAGAGGGAGAGCGGACGGGGGAAAGAGAGGGAGAGCGGACGGGGGAAAGAGAGGGAGAGAGCGGACGGGGGAAAGAGACCAAGAGAGCGGACGGGGGAAAGAAGAGAGAGAGCGGACGGGGGAAAGAGAGAGAGAGAGCGGACGGGGAAGAGAGATAGAGAGAGCGGACGGGGGAGAGAGAGAGAGCGGACGGGAGAGAGAGTGTGAGCGGACGGGGGAGAGAGGGAGAGCAGACGGGGGAGAGAGAGAGCGGGCGGGGGAGAGAGAGAGAGCGGACGGGGGAGAGGGAGAGAGCGGACGGGAGAGAGAGTGTGAGCGGACGGGGGAGAGAGAGAGAGCAGACGGGGGAGAGAGAGAGCGGACGGGGGAGAGAGAGAGCGGACGGGGGAGAGAGAGAGAGCGGACGGGGGAGAGAGAGAGAGCGGACGGGGGAGAGAGAGAGAGCGGACGGGGGGGAGAGAGAGCGTGCGGACGGGAGGGAGAGAGAGAGAGCGGATGAGGGGGGAAGAGAGAGAGCGGATGGGGGGGAGAGAGGGAGAGCGGACGGGGGAAAGAGAGGGAGAGCGGACGGGGGAAAGAGAGGGAGAGCGGACGGGGGAAAGAGAGGGAGAGCAGACGGGGGAAAGAGAGGGAGAGCGGACGGGGGGAAAGAGAGGGAGAGCGGACGGGGAAAGAGAGGGAGAGAGCGGACGGGGGAAAGAGAGGGAGAGAGCGGACGGGGGAAAGAGAGGGAGAGAGCGGACGGGGGAAAGAGAGGGAGAGAGCGGACGGGGGAAAGAGAGAGAGAGAGCGGACGGGGGAAAGAGAGATAGAGAGAGCGGACGGGGGAAAGGGAGAGAGAGAGCGGGCGGGGGAGAGAGAGAGAGCGGACGGGGGAGAGAGAGAGAGCGGACGGGGGAGAGAGAGAGAGCGGACGGGGGAGAGAGAGAGAGAGCGGACGGGGGAGAGTGAGAGAGAGCGGACGGGGGAGAGAGAGAGAGCGGACGGGGGAGAGAGAGAGAGCGGACGGGGGCGAGAGAGAGAGCGGACGGGGGCGAGAGAGAGAGAGCGGACGGGGGCGAGAGAGAGAGAGCGGACGGGGGCGAGAGAGAGAGAGCGGACGGGGGCGAGAGAGAGAGAGCGGACGGGGGCGAGAGAGAGAGAGCGGACGGGGGCGAGAGAGAGAGAGCGGACGGGGGCGAGAGAGAGAGAGCGGACGGGGGTGAGAGAGAGAGAGCGGACGGGGGTGAGAGAGAGAGAGCGGACGGGGGTGAGAGAGAGAGAGCGGACGGGGGCGAGAGAGAGAGAGCGGGCGGGGGCGAGAGAGAGAGAGCGGACGGGGAGAGAGAGAGAGAGCGGACGGGGGCGAGAGAGAGAGAGCGGACGGGGCCGAGAGAGAGAGAGCGGACGGGGGCGAGAGAGAGAGAGCGGACGGGGGCGAGAGAGAGAGAGCGGACGGGGGCGAGAGAGAGAGAGCGGACGGGGGCGAGAGAGAGAGAGCGGACGGGGGCGAGAGAGAGAGAGCGGACGGGGGCGAGAGAGAGAGAGCGGACGGGGGCGAGAGAGAGAGAGCGGACGGGGGCGAGAGAGAGAGAGCGGACGGGGGCGAGAGAGAGGGGACGGGGGCGAGAGAGAGGGGACGGGGGCGAGAGAGAGAGAGCGGACGGGGGCGAGAGAGAGGGGACGGGGCGAGAGAGAGAGAGCGGACGGGGGCGAGAGAGAGAGAGCGGACGGGGGCGAGAGAGAGAGAGCGGACGGGGGCGAGAGAGAGAGAGCGGACGGGGACGAGAGAGAGAGAGCGGACGGGGGCGAGAGAGAGAGAGCGCGGGGGCGAGAGAGAGAGAGCGGACGGGGGCGAGAGAGAGAGAGCGGACGGGGGCGAGAGAGAGAGAACGGACGGGGGCGAGAGAGAGAGCGGACGGGGGCGAGAGAGAGAGAGCGGACGGGGGCGAGAGAGAGAGAGCGGACGGGGGCGAGAGAGAGAGAGCGGACGGGGGCGAGAGAGAGAGAGCGGACGGGGGCGAGAGAGAGAGAGCGGACGGGGGCGAGAGAGAGAGCGGACGGGGGCGAGAGAGAGAGAGCGGACGGGGGCGAGAGAGAGAGAGCGGACGGGGGCGAGAGAGAGAGAGCGGACGGGGGCGAGAGAGAGAGAGCGGACGGGGGCGAGAGAGAGAGAGCGGACGGGGGCGAGAGAGAGAGGGGACGGGGGCGAGAGAGAGAGAGCGGACGGGGGCGAGAGAGAGAGGGCGGACGGGGGCGAGAGAGAGAGAGCGGACGGGGGCGAGAGAGAGAGAGCAGACGGGGGCGAGAGAGAGAGAGCGGACGGGGGCGAGAGAGAGGGGACGGGGGCGAGAGAGAGAGAGCGGACGGGGGCGAGAGAGAGAGCGGACGGGGGCGAGAGAGAGAGAGCGGACGGGGGCGAGAGAGAGAGAGAGCGGACGGGGGCGAGAGAGAGAGAGAGCGGACGGGGGCGAGAGAGAGAGAGCGGACGGGGGCGAGAGAGAGAGAGCGGACGGGGGCGAGAGAGAGAGAGAGCGGACGGGGGCGAGAGAGAGAGAGCGGACGGGGGCGAGAGAGAGAGAGAGAGCGGACGGGGGCGAGAGAGAGAGCGGACGGGGGCGAGAGAGAGAGAGAGCGGACGGGGGCGAGAGAGAGCGGACGGGGGCGAGGGAGAGAGAGCGAACGGGGGCGAGAGAGAGAGAGAGCGAACGGGGGCGAGAGAGAGAGAGCGAACGGGGGCGAGAGAGAGAGAGCGGACGGGGGCGAGAGAGAGAGAGCGGACGGGGGCGAGAGAGAGAGAGCGAACGGGGGCGAGAGAGAGAGCGAACGGGGGCGAGAGAGAGACAGCGGACGGGGGCGAGAGAGAGAGCGGACGGGGGCGAGAGAGAGAGAGCGGACGGGGGCGAGAGAGAGAGAGAGATGGAGAGAGAGCGGACGGGGGCGAGAGAGAGAGAGCGGACGGGGGCGAGAGAGAGAGAGCGGACGGGGGCGAGAGAGAGAGAGCGGACGGGGGCGAGAGAGAGAGAGCGGACGGGGGCGAGAGAGAGAGAGCGGACGGGGGGTGAGAGAGAGAGAGCGGACGGGGGCGAGAGAGAGAGAGCAGACGGGGGCGAGAGAGAGAGAGCGGACGGGGGCGAGAGAGAGGGGACGGGGGCGAGAGAGAGAGAGCGGACGGGGGCGAGAGAGAGAGAGCGGACGGGGGTGAGAGAGAGAGAGCGGACGGGGGCGAGAGAGAGAGAGCAGACGGGGGCGAGAGAGAGAGAGCGGACGGGGGCGAGAGAGAGGGGACGGGGGCGAGAGAGAGAGGGGACGGGGGCGAGAGAGAGAGAGCGGACGGGGGCGAGAGAGAGAGAGCGGACGGGGGCGAGAGAGAGAGCGGACGGGGGCGAGAGAGAGAGAGCGGACGGGGGCGAGAGAGAGAGAGAGCGGACGGGGGCGAGAGAGAGAGAGAGCGGACGGGGGCGAGAGAGAGAGAGCGGACGGGGGCGAGAGAGAGAGAGCGGACGGGGGCGAGAGAGAGAGAGCAGACGGGGGCGAGAGAGAGAGAGCGGACGGGGGCGAGAGAGAGAGATGGAGAGAGAGCGGACGGGGGCGAGAGAGAGAGAGCGGACGGGGGCGAGAGAGAGAGAGCGGACGGGGGCGAGAGAGAGAGAGCGGATGGGGGCGAGAGAGAGAGAGAGCGGACGGGGGCGAGAGAGAGAGAGAGCGGACGGGGGCGAGAGAGAGAGAGAGCGGACGGGGGCGAGAGAGAGAGAGCGGACGGGGGCGAGAGAGAGAGAGCGGACGGGGGCGAGAGAGAGAGAGCGGACGGGGGCGAGAGAGAGAGAGCGGACGGGGGAAAGAAGAGAGAGAGATGGAGAGAGAGCGGACGGGGGAAAGAGAGGGAGAGAGCGGACGGGGGAAAGAAGAGAGAGAGAGCGGACGGGGGAAAGAGAGATAGAGAGAGCGGACGGGGGAAAGGGAGCGAGAGAGCGGGCGGGGGAGGGAGAGAGAGAGCGGACGGGGGAGAGAGAGAGAAGGAGAGAGAGCAGACGGGGGAAAGAGAGAGAGAGTGGACGGGTAAAAAGAGGGGGAGAGGGGATGGGGGAAAGAGAGGGAGAGGGAGAGCGGACGGGGGAGAGAGAGAGACCGGACTGGGCAAAGAGAGAGAGCGGACGGGGGAAAGAGAGACAGAGAGAGCGTACGGGGGAAAGAGAGAGAGAGTGGACGGGGAAAAGAGAGAGAGAGAGAGAGTGAGTTGACGGGGGAAAGAGAGGGAGAGTTGACGGGGGAAAGAGAGGGATTGCGGACGGGGGAAAGAGAGGGAGAGCGGACGGGGGAAAGAGAGGGAGAGCGGACGGGGGAAAGAGAGGGAGAGCGGACGGGGGAAAGAGAGGGAGAGCGGACGGGGGAAAGAGAGGGAGAGCGGACGGGGGAAAGAGAGGGAGAGCGGACGGGGGAAAGAGAGGGAGAGCAGACGGGGGAAAGAGAGGGAGAGCGGACGGGGGAAAGAGAGGGAGAGCGGACGGGGGAAAGAGAGGGAGAGAGCGGACGGGGGAAAGAGAGGGGGAGAGCGGACGGGGGAAAGAGAGAGGGAGAGCGGACGGGGGAAAGAGAGAGAGAGAGCGGACGGGGGAAAGAGAGATAGAGAGAGCGGACGGGGGAAAGGGAGAGAGAGAGCGGGCGGGGGAGAGAGAGAGCGGGCGGGGGAAAGGGAGAGAGAGAGCGGGCGGGGGAGAGAGAGAGAGCGGGCGGGGGAGAGAGAGAGAGAGCGGACGGGGGAGAGAGAGAGAGCGGACGGGGGAGAGAGAGAGAGCGGTCGGGGGAGAGAGAGAGAGAGAGCGGACGGGGGAGAGAGAGAGAAGGAGAGAGAGCGGACGGGGGAAAGAGAGAGAGAGCGGACGGGGGAAAGAGAGGGAGAGGGAGAGCGGACGGGGGAGAGAGAGAGACCGGACTGGGCAAAGAGAGAGAGCGGACGGGGGAAAGAGAGAGAGAGAGAGAGCGTACGGGGGAAAGAGAGAGAGAGAGCGGACGGGGGAAAGAAGAGAGAAAGCGGACGGGGGAAAGAGAGAGAGAGCGGACGGGGGAAAGAGAGGGAGAGCGGACGGGGGAAAGAGAGGGAGAGCGGACGGGGGAAAGAGAGGGAGAGCGGACGGGGGAAAGAGAGGGAGAGCGGACGGGGGAAAGAGAGGGAGAGAGCGGACGGGGGAAAGAGACCAAGAGAGCGGACGGGGGAAAGAAGAGAGAGAGCGGACGGGGGAAAGAGAGAGAGAGAGCGGACGGGGGAAGAGAGATAGAGAGAGCGGACGGGGGAGAGAGAGAGAGCGGACGGGAGAGAGAGTGTGAGCGGACGGGGGAGAGAAGGAGAGCAGACGGGGGAGAGAGAGAGCGGGCGGGGGAGAGAGAGAGAGCGGATGGGGGAGAGGGAGAGAGCGGACGGGAGAGAGAGTGTGAGCGGACGGGGGAGAGAGAGAGAGCAGACGGGGGAGAGAGAGAGCGGACGGGGGAGAGAGAGAGAGCGGACGGGGGAGAGAGAGAGAGCGGACGGGGGAGAGAGAGAGAGCGGACGGGGGAGAGAGAGAGAGCGGACGGGGGGGAGAGAGAGCGTGCGGACGGGAGGGAGAGAGAGAGAGCGGATGAGGGGGGAAGAGAGAGAGCGGATGGGGGGGAGAGAGAGAGAGCGGACGGGGGAGAGAGAGAGAGAGCGGACGGTGGAGAGAGAGAGCGGATGGGGGAAAGAGAGAGAGAGAGTGGATGGGGGAAAGACAGAGAGAGAGCGGACGGGGGAGAGAGAGAGAGAGAGGACGGGGGAGAGAGAGAGAGAGCGGCCGGGGAGAGAGAGAGAGAGAGAGTTGACGGGGGAAAGAGAGGGAGAGTTGACGGGGGAAAGAGAGGGAGAGCGGACGGGTGAAAGAGAGGGAGAGCGGACGGGTGAAAGAGAGGGAGAGCGGACGGGGGAAAGAGAGGGAGAGCGGACGGGGGAAAGAGAGGGAGAGCGGACAGGGGAAAGAGAGGGAGAGCAGACGGGGGAAAGAGAGGGAGAGCGGACGGGGGAAAGAGAGGGAGAGCGGACGGGGGAAAGAGAGGGAGAGAGCGGACGGGGGAAAGAGAGGGAGAGAGCGGACGGGGGAAAGAGAGGGAGAGAGCGGACGGGGGAAAGAGAGGGAGAGAGCGGACGGGGGAAAGAGAGAGAGAGAGCGGACGGGGGAAAGAGAGATAGAGAGAGCGGACGGGGGAAAGGGAGAGAGAGAGCGGGCTTGGGAGAGAGAGAGAGCGGACGGGGGAGAGAGAGAGAGCGGACGGGGGAGAGAGAGAGAGCGGACGGGGGAGAGAGAGAGAGCGGACGGGGGAGAGAGAGAGAGAGCGGACGGGGGAGAGTGAGAGAGAGCGGACGGGGGAGAGAGAGAGAGCGGACGGGGGAGAGAGAGAGAGCGGACGGGGGCGAGAGAGAGAGAGCGGACGGGGGCGAGAGAGAGAGAGCGGACGGGGGCGAGAGAGAGAGAGCGGACGGGGGCGAGAGAGAGAGAGCGGACGGGGGCGAGAGAGAGAGAGCGGACGGGGGCGAGAGAGAGAGAGCGGACGGGGGCGAGAGAGAGAGAGCGGACGGGGGCGAGAGAGAGAGAGCGGACGGGGGCGAGAGAGAGAGAGCGGACGGGGGCGAGAGAGAGAGAGCGGACGGGGGCGAGAGAGAGAGAGCGGACGGGGGCGAGAGAGAGAGAGCGGACGGGGGCGAGAGAGAGAGAGCGGACGGGGGCGAGAGAGAGAGAGCGGACGGGGGCGAGAGAGAGAGAGCGGACGGGGGCGAGAGAGAGAGAGCGGACGGGGGCGAGAGAGAGAGAGCGGACGGGGGCGAGAGAGAGAGAGCGGACGGTGGAGAGAGAGAGAGAACGGATGGGGGAAAGAGAGGGAGAGAGCGGACGGGGGAAAGAAGAGAGAGAGCGGACGGGGGAAAGAAGAGAGAGAGAGCGGACGGGGGAAAGGGAGATAGAGCGGACGGGGGAAAGGGAGCGAGAGAGCGGGCGGGGGAGAGAGAGAGAGAGAGCGGACGGGGGAGAGAGGGAGAAGGAGAGAGAGCGGACGGGGGAAAGAGAGAGAGAGTGGACGGGGGAAAGAGAGGGGGAGGGGACGGGGGAAAGAGAGGGAGAGCGGACGGGGGAGAGTGAGAGACTGGACTGGGCAAAGAGAGAGAGCGGACGGGGGAAAGAGAGAGAGAGAGAGCGTACGGGGGAAAGAGAGAGAGAGCGGACGGGGGAAAGAGAGAGAGAGAGAGAGAGTGAGTTGACGGGGGAAAGAGAGGGAGAGTTGACGGGGGAAAGAGAGGGATAGCGGACGGGGGAAAGAGAGGGAGAGCGGACGGGGGAAAGAGAGGGAGAGCGGACGGGGGAAAGAGAGGGAGAGCGGACGGGGGAAAGAGAGGGAGAGCGGACGGGGGAAAGAGAGGGAGAGCGGACGGGGGAAAGAGAGGGAGAGCGGACGGGGGAAAGAGAGGGAGAGCGGACGGGGGAAAGAGAGGGAGAGCGGACGGGGGAAAGAGAGGGAGAGCGGATGGGGGAAAGAGAGGGAGAGCGGACGGGGGAAAGAGAGGGAGGGCGGACGGGGGAAAGAGAGGGAGGGCGGACGGGGGAAAGAGAGGGAGAGCGGACGGGGGAAAGAGAGGGAGAGCGGACGGGGGAAAGAGAGGGAGAGCGGACGGGGGAAAGAGAGGGAGAGCGGACGGGGGAAAGAGAGGGAGAGCGGACGGGGGAAAGTGAGGGAGAGCGGACGGGGGAAAGAGAGGGAGAGCGGACGGGGGAAAGAGAGGGAGAGCGGACGGGGGAGAGAGAGAGAAGGAGAGAGAGCGGACGGGGGAAAGAGAGAGAGCGGACGGGGGAAAGAGAGAGAGAGCGGACGGGGGAAAGAGAGAGAGAGCGGACAGGGGAAAGAGAGGGAGAGGGAGAGCGGACGGGGGAGAGAGAGAGACCGGACTGGGCAAAGAGAGAGAGCGGACGGGGGAAAGAGAGAGAGAGCGGACGGGGGTGAGAGAGAGAGAGCGGACGGGGGCGAGAGAGAGAGAGCAGACGGGGGCGAGAGAGAGAGAGCGGACGGGGGCGAGAGAGAGGGGACGGGGGCGAGAGAGAGAGGGGACGGGGGCGAGAGAGAGAGAGCGGACGGGGGCGAGAGAGAGAGAGCGGACGGGGGCGAGAGAGAGAGCGGACGGGGGCGAGAGAGAGAGAGCGGACGGGGGCGAGAGAGAGAGAGAGCGGACGGGGGCGAGAGAGAGAGAGAGCGGACGGGGGCGAGAGAGAGAGAGCGGACGGGGGCGAGAGAGAGAGAGCGGACGGGGGCGAGAGAGAGAGAGCAGACGGGGGCGAGAGAGAGAGAGCGGACGGGGGCGAGAGAGAGAGATGGAGAGAGAGCGGACGGGGGCGAGAGAGAGAGAGCGGACGGGGGCGAGAGAGAGAGAGCGGACGGGGGCGAGAGAGAGAGAGCGGATGGGGGCGAGAGAGAGAGAGAGCGGACGGGGGCGAGAGAGAGAGAGAGCGGACGGGGGCGAGAGAGAGAGAGAGCGGACGGGGGCGAGAGAGAGAGAGCGGACGGGGGCGAGAGAGAGAGAGCGGACGGGGGCGAGAGAGAGAGAGCGGACGGGGGCGAGAGAGAGAGAGCGGACGGGGGAAAGAAGAGAGAGAGATGGAGAGAGAGCGGACGGGGGAAAGAGAGGGAGAGAGCGGACGGGGGAAAGAAGAGAGAGAGAGCGGACGGGGGAAAGAGAGATAGAGAGAGCGGACGGGGGAAAGGGAGCGAGAGAGCGGGCGGGGGAGGGAGAGAGAGAGCGGACGGGGGAGAGAGAGAGAAGGAGAGAGAGCAGACGGGGGAAAGAGAGAGAGAGTGGACGGGTAAAAAGAGGGGGAGAGGGGATGGGGGAAAGAGAGGGAGAGGGAGAGCGGACGGGGGAGAGAGAGAGACCGGACTGGGCAAAGAGAGAGAGCGGACGGGGGAAAGAGAGACAGAGAGAGCGTACGGGGGAAAGAGAGAGAGAGTGGACGGGGAAAAGAGAGAGAGAGAGAGAGTGAGTTGACGGGGGAAAGAGAGGGAGAGTTGACGGGGGAAAGAGAGGGATTGCGGACGGGGGAAAGAGAGGGAGAGCGGACGGGGGAAAGAGAGGGAGAGCGGACGGGGGAAAGAGAGGGAGAGCGGACGGGGGAAAGAGAGGGAGAGCGGACGGGGGAAAGAGAGGGAGAGCGGACGGGGGAAAGAGAGGGAGAGCGGACGGGGGAAAGAGAGGGAGAGCGGACGGGGGAAAGAGAGGGAGAGCGGACGGGGGAAAGAGAGGGAGAGCGGACGGGGGAAAGAGAGGGAGAGAGCGGACGGGGGAAAGAGAGGGGGAGAGCGGACGGGGGAAAGAGAGAGGGAGAGCGGACGGGGGAAAGAGAGAGAGAGAGCGGACGGGGGAAAGAGAGATAGAGAGAGCGGACGGGGGAAAGGGAGAGAGAGAGCGGGCGGGGGAGAGAGAGAGCGGGCGGGGGAAAGGGAGAGAGAGAGCGGGCGGGGGAGAGAGAGAGAGCGGGCGGGGGAGAGAGAGAGAGAGCGGACGGGGGAGAGAGAGAGAGCGGACGGGGGAGAGAGAGAGAGCGGTCGGGGGAGAGAGAGAGAGAGAGCGGACGGGGGAGAGAGAGAGAAGGAGAGAGAGCGGACGGGGGAAAGAGAGAGAGAGCGGACGGGGGAAAGAGAGGGAGAGGGAGAGCGGACGGGGGAGAGAGAGAGACCGGACTGGGCAAAGAGAGAGAGCGGACGGGGGAAAGAGAGAGAGAGAGAGAGCGTACGGGGGAAAGAGAGAGAGAGAGCGGACGGGGGAAAGAAGAGAGAAAGCGGACGGGGGAAAGAGAGAGAGAGCGGACGGGGGAAAGAGAGGGAGAGCGGACGGGGGAAAGAGAGGGAGAGCGGACGGGGAAAGAGAGGGAGAGCGGACGGGGGAAAGAGAGGGAGAGCGGACGGGGGAAAGAGAGGGAGAGAGCGGACGGGGGAAAGAGACCAAGAGAGCGGACGGGGGAAAGAAGAGAGAGAGCGGACGGGGGAAAGAGAGAGAGAGAGCGGACGGGGGAAGAGAGATAGAGAGAGCGGACGGGGGAGAGAGAGAGAGCGGACGGGAGAGAGAGTGTGAGCGGACGGGGGAGAGAAGGAGAGCAGACGGGGGAGAGAGAGAGCGGGCGGGGGAGAGAGAGAGAGCGGATGGGGGAGAGGGAGAGAGCGGACGGGAGAGAGAGTGTGAGCGGACGGGGGAGAGAGAGAGAGCAGACGGGGGAGAGAGAGAGCGGACGGGGGAGAGAGAGAGAGCGGACGGGGGAGAGAGAGAGAGCGGACGGGGGAGAGAGAGAGAGCGGACGGGGGAGAGAGAGAGAGCGGACGGGGGGGAGAGAGAGCGTGCGGACGGGAGGGAGAGAGAGAGAGCGGATGAGGGGGGAAGAGAGAGAGCGGATGGGGGGGGAGAGAGAGAGAGCGGACGGGGGAGAGAGAGAGAGAGCGGACGGTGGAGAGAGAGAGCGGATGGGGGAAAGAGAGAGAGAGAGTGGATGGGGGAAAGACAGAGAGAGAGCGGACGGGGGAGAGAGAGAGAGAGAGGACGGGGGAGAGAGAGAGAGAGCGGCCGGGGAGAGAGAGAGAGAGAGAGAGAGTTGACGGGGGAAAGAGAGGGAGAGTTGACGGGGGAAAGAGAGGGAGAGCGGACGGGTGAAAGAGAGGGAGAGCGGACGGGTGAAAGAGAGGGAGAGCGGACGGGGGAAAGAGAGGGAGAGCGGACGGGGGAAAGAGAGGGAGAGCGGACAGGGGAAAGAGAGGGAGAGCAGACGGGGGAAAGAGAGGGAGAGCGGACGGGGGAAAGAGAGGGAGAGCGGACGGGGGAAAGAGAGGGAGAGAGCGGACGGGGGAAAGAGAGGGAGAGAGCGGACGGGGGAAAGAGAGGGAGAGAGCGGACGGGGGAAAGAGAGGGAGAGAGCGGACGGGGGAAAGAGAGAGAGAGAGCGGACGGGGGAAAGAGAGATAGAGAGAGCGGACGGGGGAAAGGGAGAGAGAGAGCGGGCTTGGAGAGAGAGAGAGCGGACGGGGGAGAGAGAGAGAGCGGACGGGGGGAGAGAGAGAGAGCGGACGGGGAGAGAGAGAGAGCGGACGGGGGAGAGAGAGAGAGAGCGGACGGGGGAGAGTGAGAGAGAGCGGACGGGGGAGAGAGAGAGAGCGGACGGGGGAGAGAGAGAGAGCGGACGGGGGCGAGAGAGAGAGAGCGGACGGGGGCGAGAGAGAGAGAGCGGACGGGGGCGAGAGAGAGAGAGCGGACGGGGGCGAGAGAGAGAGAGCGGACGGGGGCGAGAGAGAGAGAGCGGACGGGGGCGAGAGAGAGAGAGCGGACGGGGGCGAGAGAGAGAGAGCGGACGGGGGCGAGAGAGAGAGAGCGGACGGGGGCGAGAGAGAGAGAGCGGACGGGGGCGAGAGAGAGAGAGCGGACGGGGGCGAGAGAGAGAGAGCGGACGGGGGCGAGAGAGAGAGAGCGGACGGGGGCGAGAGAGAGAGAGCGGACGGGGGCGAGAGAGAGAGAGCGGGCGGGGGCGAGAGAGAGAGAGCGGACGGGGGAGAGAGAGAGAGAGCGGACGGGGGCGAGAGAGAGAGAGCGGACGGGGCCGAGAGAGAGAGAGCGGACGGGGGCGAGAGAGAGAGAGCGGACGGGGGCGAGAGAGAGAGAGCGGACGGGGGCGAGAGAGAGAGAGCGGACGGGGGCGAGAGAGAGAGAGCGGACGGGGGCGAGAGAGAGAGAGCGGACGGGGGCGAGAGAGAGAGAGCGGACGGGGGCGAGAGAGAGAGAGCGGACGGGGGCGAGAGAGAGAGAGCGGACGGTGGAGAGAGAGAGAGAACGGATGGGGGAAAGAGAGGGAGAGAGCGGACGGGGGAAAGAAGAGAGAGAGCGGACGGGGAAAGAAGAGAGAGAGAGCGGACGGGGGAAAGGGAGATAGAGCGGACGGGGGAAAGGGAGCGAGAGAGCGGGCGGGGGAGAGAGAGAGAGAGAGCGGACGGGGGAGAGAGGGAGAAGGAGAGAGAGCGGACGGGGGAAAGAGAGAGAGAGTGGACGGGGGAAAGAGAGGGGGAGGGGACGGGGGAAAGAGAGGGAGAGCGGACGGGGAGAGTGAGAGACTGGACTGGGCAAAGAGAGAGAGCGGACGGGGAAAGAGAGAGAGAGAGCGTACGGGGGAAAGAGAGAGAGAGCGGACGGGGGAAAGAGAGAGAGAGAGAGAGAGTGAGTTGACGGGGGAAAGAGAGGGAGAGTTGACGGGGGAAAGAGAGGGATAGCGGACGGGGGAAAGAGAGGGAGAGCGGACGGGGGAAAGAGAGGGAGAGCGGACGGGGGAAAGAGAGGGAGAGCGGACGGGGGAAAGAGAGGGAGAGCGGACGGGGGGAAAGAGAGGGAGAGCGGACGGGGGAAAGAGAGGGAGAGCGGACGGGGGAAAGAGAGGGAGAGCGGACGGGGGAAAGAGAGGGAGAGCGGACGGGGGAAAGAGAGGGAGAGCGGATGGGGGAAAGAGAGGGAGAGCGGACGGGGGAAAGAGAGGGAGGGCGGACGGGGGAAAGAGAGGGAGGGCGGACGGGGGAAAGAGAGGGAGAGCGGACGGGGGAAAGAGAGGGAGAGCGGACGGGGGAAAGAGAGGGAGAGCGGACGGGGGAAAGAGAGGGAGAGCGGACGGGGGAAAGAGAGGGAGAGCGGACGGGGGAAAGTGAGGGAGAGCGGACGGGGGAAAGAGAGGGAGAGCGGACGGGGAAAGAGAGGGAGAGCGGACGGGGGAGAGAGAGAGAAGGAGAGAGAGCGGACGGGGGAAAGAGAGAGAGCGGACGGGGGAAAGAGAGAGAGAGCGGACGGGGGAAAGAGAGAGAGAGCGGACAGGGGAAAGAGAGGGAGAGGGAGAGCGGACGGGGGAGAGAGAGAGACCGGACTGGGCAAAGAGAGAGAGCGGACGGGGGAAAGAGAGAGAGAGAGAGAGTACAGGGGAAAGAGAGAGAGAGAGCGGACGGGGGAAAGAAGAGAGAGAGCGGACGGGGGAAAGAGAGAGAGAGCGGGCGGGGGAATGAGAGGGAGAGCGGACGGGGGAAAGAGAGAGAGCGAGAGAGAGTTGACGGGGAAAAGAGAGGGAGAGCGGACGGGGGAAAGAGAGGGAGAGCGGACGGGGGAAAGAGAGGGAGAGCGGACGGGGGAAAGAGAGGGAGAGCGGACGGGGGAAAGAGAGGGAGAGCGGACGGGGGAAAGAGAGGGAGAGCGGACGGGGGAAAGAGAGGGAGAGAGCGGACGGGGGAAAGAGAGCGAGAGAGCGGACCGGGGAAAGAGAGAGAGAGAGCGGACGGGGGAAGAGAGATAGAGAGAGCGGACGGGGGAGTGGGAGAGAGAGAGCGGGCGGGGGAGAGAGAGAGAGCGGACGGGGGAGAGAGAGAGAGCGGACGGGGAGAGAGAGAGAGCGGACGGGGGAGAGAGAGAGAGCGGACGGGGGAGAGAGAGAGAGAGCGGACGGGGGCAGAGAGAGAGAGAGCGGACGGGGGCGAGAGAGAGAGAGCGGACGGGGGCGAGAGAGAGAGAGCGGACGGGGGCGAGAGAGAGAGAGCGGACGGGGGCGAGAGAGAGAGAGCGGACGGGGGCGAGAGAGAGAGAGCGGGCGGGGGCGAGAGAGAGAGAGCGGACGGGGAGAGAGAGAGAGAGCGGACGGGGGCGAGAGAGAGAGAGCGGACGGGGCCGAGAGAGAGAGAGCGGACGGGGGCGAGAGAGAGAGAGCGGACGGGGGCGAGAGAGAGAGAGCGGACGGGGGCGAGAGAGAGAGAGCGGACGGGGGCGAGAGAGAGAGAGCGGACGGGGGCGAGAGAGAGAGAGCGGACGGGGGCGAGAGAGAGAGAGCGGACGGGGGCGAGAGAGAGAGAGCGGACGGTGGAGAGAGAGAGAGAACGGATGGGGGAAAGAGAGGGAGAGAGCGGACGGGGGAAAGAAGAGAGAGAGCGGACGGGGGAAAGAAGGAGAGAGAGAGCGGACGGGGGAAAGGGAGATAGAGCGGACGGGGGAAAGGGAGCGAGAGAGCGGGCGGGGAGAGAGAGAGAGAGAGCGGACGGGGGAGAGAGGGAGAAGGAGAGAGAGCGGACGGGGGAAAGAGAGAGAGAGT
>NW_027593421.1:0-32783 GCF_964213995.1 Mustelus asterias
TCTCTCTGTCTCTCTCTGTCTCTCTCTCTCTCTCTCTGTCTCTGTCTCTGTCTCTGTCTCTCTGTCTCTCTCTCTCTCTGTCTCTCTCTCTCTGTCTCTCTCTCTCTGTCTCTCTCTCCCTCTCTGTCTCTCTCTCTCTGTGTCTGTCTCTCTCTCTCTCTATCTCTCTCTCTCTGTCTGTCTCTCTCTCTGTCTCTCTCTCTCTCTCTCTGTCTCTCTCTGTCTCTCTCTCTCTCTCTGTCTCTCTCTCTCTGTCTCTCTCTCTCTGTCTCTCTCTCTCTCTCTCTGTCTCTCTCTCTATCTCACTCCCTCTCTGTCTCTCTCCCCCATGTCTCTCTCTCTCTGTCTCTCTCTCTCCCTCCCTCTCCCCGCAGTATCACCATGCCCCTCCGGAGGAGATCGCAGCGGGGGCATCTGGAGCACAGGCGGAGCTCCATGCCGCTCCCCCTCAGACACCAGAGCTGCCGGGGGCGGGGCCTGACGGAGCAACTGACGGTAATCGACTGGTCGCGCCTGAGCCCGCTGTACGCGCCCGGGGGGCAGTCCCCGGACCCGGGGGGAACCAGTTCCACCGGATCCTCGGAGTCCGACCTCTCTGCGGACGGCAGCAGCCACACCCACAAGGTGGTGTTGCTGGGGGAGAGGCGGGTGGGCAAGTCCGCCTTGGCCAGTGTCTTTGGCGGGCTGAAGGAGAGCTTCGTGGGCGACCTGGACAACGCAGGTGAGTGGCTATTCGACTGGGGGTGCCGTTGCGAGTCCATCCCGGGGGGGGAATCACCATTCGGGTGAAGGTGACGCCATCGGCTCCACCTCCAGATGGGTTCGTAGAGGTTTACAGCATGGAAACAGACCCTTCGGCCCAACTTGTCCATGCCGCCCCTTTTTTGTTGACCGCTGAGCTACTCCCAATTGCCCATGTTTAGAACCATAGAAAAACGACCGCACAAAACAGGCCCTTCGGCCCCACAAGTGGTGCCGAACATATCCCGACCTTCCCGGCCTACCTATAGAACATAGAACAGTACAGCACAGAACAGGCCCTTCGGCCCACGATGTTGTGCCGAGCTTTATCTGAAACCAAGATCAAGCTATCCCACTCCCTATCATCCTGGTGTGCTCCATGTGCCTATCCAATAACCGCTTAAATGTTCCTAAAGTGTCTGACTCCACTATCACTGCAGGCAGTCCATTCCACACCCCAACCACTCTCTGCGTAAAGAACCTACCTCTGATATCCTTCCTGTATCTCCCACCATGAACCCTATAGTTATGCCCCCTTGTAATAGCTCCATCCACCCGAGGAAATAGTCTTTGAACGTTCACTCTATCTATCCCCTTCATCATTTTATAAACCTCTATTAAGTCTCCCCTCAGCCTCCTCCGCTCCAGAGAGAACAGCCCTAGCTCCCTCAACCTTTCCTCATAAGACCTACCCTCCAAACCAGGCAGCATCCTGGTAAATCTCCTCTGCACTCTTTCCAGCGCTTCCACATCCTTCTTATAGTGAGGTGACCAGAACTGCACACAATATTCCAAATGTGGTCTCACCAAGGTCCTGTACAGTTGCAGCATAACCCCACGGCTCTTAAACTCCAACCCCCTGTTAATAAAAGCTAACACACTATAGGCCTTCTTCACAGCTCTGTCCACTTGAGTGGCAACCTTTAGAGATCTGTGGATATGGACCCCAAGATCTCTCTGTTCCTCCACAGTCTTCAGAACCCTACCTTTGACCCTGTAATCCACATTTAAATTTGTCCTACCAAAATGAATCACCTCACATTTATCAGGGTTAAACTCCATTTGCCATTTTTCAGCCCAGCTTTGCATCCTATCTATGTCTCTTTGCTGCCTACAACAGCCCTCCACCTCATCCACTACTCCACCAATCTTGGTGTCATCAGCAAATTTACTGATCAAATTATAACCCACCATCCTATTAAGTCCCATGTACTCATCCAGGAGTCTCTTAAAAGACCCTATTGAGTTTGCCTCCACCACCACTGACGGCAGCCGATTCCACTCACCCACCAACCTCTGTGTGAAAAACTTCCCCCTAACATCTCCCCTGTACCTACCCCCCAGCACCTTAAACCTGTGTCCTCTCGTAGCAGCCATTTCCACCCTGGGAAAAAGCCTCTGAGAATCCACCCGATCTATGCCTCTCAACATCTTATACACCTCTATTAGGTCTCCTCTCATCCTACGTCTCTCCAAGGAGAAAAGACCGAGCTCCCTCAGCCTATCCTCATGAGGCATGCCACTCAATCCAGGCAACATCCTTGTAAACCTCCTCTGCACCCTTTCAATCTTTTCCACATCCTTCCTGTAATGAGGCGACCAGAACTGAGCACAGTACTCCAAGTGGGGTCTGACGAGGGTCTTATATAGCTGCATCATTATCCCCGGACTCCTAAACTCAATCCCTCGATTGATAAAGGCCAGCACACCATACGCCTTCTTAACCACCTCCTCCACCTGCGGGACCGATTTTAGAGTCCTATGGACCCGGACCCCAAGGTCCTTCTGATACACCTATGACTGTGCGGCTAAATTCCAATATGATTTCCAAGTTTGCTGACGACACCACCGTAGTGGGTCGGATCTCAGACAGTGACGGGACAGAGAACAGGAATGAGATCGAGAATCTGGTGAACTGGTGCGGCAACAATAATCTCTCCCTCAATGTCAACAAAACAAAGGAGATTGTCATCGACTTCAGGAAGCGTGAAGGAGAACATCCCCCTGTCTACATCAACGGGGACGAAGTAGAAAGGGTCGAGAGAGCTTCAAGTTTTTAGGTGTCCAGATCACCAACAACCTGTCCTGGTCCCCCCCACGCCGACACTATAGTTAAGAAAAGCCCCACCAACGCCTCTACTTTCCCAGGAGACTAAGGAAATTTGGGCATGTCAGCTACGACTCTCACCACCTTTTACAGATGCCCCATAGAAAGCATTCTTTCTGGTTGTATCACAGCTTGGTCTGGGGCTCCTGCTCTGCCCAAGACCGCAAGGAACTACAAAAGGGTCGTGAATGTGGCCCAATCCATCACGCAAACCAGCCTCCCATCCATTGACTCTGTCTACACTTCCCGCTGCCTCGGGGAAAAGCAGCCGGCATAATTAAGGACCCCCCCCCACACACCCCGGACATTCTCTCTTCCACCTTCTTCCATCGGGGAAATGATACAAAGGTTTGAGGTCACGCACCGACCGACTCAAGAACAGCTTCTTCCCTGCTGCTGTCAGACTTTTGAATGGACCTACCTCGCATTAAGTTGATCTTTCTCTACACCCCAGCTGTCCTCATAGAGGACATGTCAAATTTGAGGACAGTTGTAGAGGGAGCTTTACTCTGTATCTAACCCCGTGCTGTACCTGTCCTGGGAGTGTTTGATGGGGACAGTGTAGAGGGAGCTTTACTCTGTATCTAACCCCGTGCTGTACCTGTCCTGGGAGTGTTTGATGGGGACAGTGTAGAGGGAGCTTTACTCTGTATCTAACCCCGTGCTGTACCTGTCCTGGGAGTGTTTGATGGGGACAGTGTAGAGGGAGCTTTACTCTGTATCTAACCCCGTGCTGTACCTGTCCTGGGAGTGTTTGATGGGGGACAGTGTAGAGGGAGCTTTACTCTGTATCTAACCCCGTGCTGTACCTGTCCTGGGAGTGTCTGATGGGGACAGTGTAGAGGGAGATTTACTCTGTATCTAACCCCGTGCTGTACCTGTCCTGGGAGTGTTTGATGGGGACAGTGTAGAGGGAGCTTTACTCTGTATCTAACCCCGTGCTGTACCTGTCCTGGGAGTGTTTGGGGGACAGTGTAGAGGGAGCTTTACTCTGTATCGAACCCCGTGCTGTACCTGTCCAGGGAGTGTCTGATGGGGACAGTGTAGAGGGAGATTTACTCTGTATCTAACCCCGTGCTGTACCTGTCCTGGGAGTGTTTGATGGGGACAGTGTAGAGGGAGCTTTACTCTGTATCTAACCCCGTGCTGTACCTGTCCTGGGAGTGTTTGATGGGGGACAGTGTAGAGGGAGCTTTACTCTGTATCTAACCCCGTGCTGTACCTGTCCTGGGAGTGTTTGATGGGGGACAGTGTAGAGGGACCTTTACTCTGAATCTAACCCCGTGCTGTACCTGTCCTGGGAGTGTTTGATTGGGACAGTGTAGAGGGAGCTTTACTCTGTATCTAACCCCGTGCTGTACCTGTCCTGGGAGTGTTTGATGGGGGACAGTGTAGAGGGAGCTTTACTCTGTATCTAACCCCGTGCTGTACCTGTCCTGGGAGTGTTTGATGGGGGACAGTGTAGAGGGAGCTTTACTCTGTATCTAACCCCGTGCTGGACCTGTCCTGGGAGTGTTTGATGGGGACAGTGTAGAGGGAGCTTTACTCTGTATCTAACCCCGTGCTGTACCTGTCCTGGGAGAGTTTGATGGGGGACAGTGTAGAGGGAGCTTTACTCTGTATCTAACCCCGTGCTGTACCTGTCCTGGGAGTGTTTGATGGGGGACAGTGTAGAGGGAGCTTTACTCTGTATCTAACCCCGTGCTGTACCAGTCCTGGGAGTGTTTGATGGGGGACAGTGTAGAGGGAGCTTTACTCTGTATCTAACCCCGTGCTGTACCTGTCCTGGGAGTGTTTGATGGGGGACAGCGTAGAGGGAGCTTTACTCTGTATCTAACCCCGTGCTGTACCAGTCCTGGGAGTGTTTGATGGGGGACAGTGTAGAGGGAGCTTTACTCTGTATCTAACCCGGTGCTGTTCCTGTCCTGGGAGTGTTTGATGGGGGACAGTGTAGAGGGAGCTTTACTCTGTATCTAACCCCGTGCTGTACCTGCCCTGGGAGTGTTTGATGGGGGGACAGTGTAGTGGGAGCTTTGCTCTGTATCTAACCCCGTGCTGTACCTGTCCTGGGAGTGTTTGATGGGGGGACAGTGTAGAGGGAGCTTTACTCTGTATCTAACCCCGTGCTGTACCTGTCCTGGGAGTGTTTGATGGGGGGACAGTGTAGAGGGAGCTTTACTCTGTATCTAACCCCGTGCTGTCCCTGTCCTGGGAGTGTTTGATGGCGGACAGTGTAGAGGGAGCTTTACTCTGTATCTAACCCCGTGCTGTACCTGTCCTCGGAGTGTTTGATGGGGGACAGTGCAGAGGGAGTTTTACTCTGTATCTAACCCTGTGCTGTACCTGTCCTGGGAGTGTTTGATGGGGGACAGTGTAGAGGGAGCATAACTCTGTATCTAACCCCGTGCTGTACCTGTCCTGGGAGTGTTTGATGGGGGACAGTGTAGAGGGAGCTTTACTCTGTATCTAACCCCGTGCTGTACCTGTCCTGGGAGTGTTTGATGGGGGACAGTGTAGAGGGAGCTTTCCTCTGTATCTAACCCCGTGCTGTACCTGTCCTGGGAGTGTTTGATGGGGACAGTGTAGAGGGAGCTTTACTCTGTATCTAACCCCGTTCTGTACCTGTCCTGGGAGTGTTTGATGGGGGACAGTGTCGAGGGAGCTTTACTCTGTATCTAACCCCGTGCTGTACCTGTCCTGGGAGTGTTTGATGGGGGACAGTGGAGAGGGAGCTTTACTCTGTATCTAACCCCATGCTGTACCTGTCCTGGGAGTGTTTGATGTGGGACAGGGTAGAGGGAGCTTTACTCTGTATCTAACCCCGTGCTGTACCTGTCCTGGGAGTGTTTGATGGGGGGACAGTGTAGAGGGAGCTTTACTCTGTATCTAACCCCGTGCTGTACCTGTCCTGGGAGTGTTTGATGGGGACAGTGTAGAGGGAGCTTTACTCTGTATCTAACCCCGTGCTGTACCTGTCCTGGGAGTGTTTGATGGGGGACAGTGTAGAGGGAGCTTTACTCTGTATCTAACCCCGTGCTGTACCAGTCCTGGGAGTGTTTGATGGGGGACAGTGTAGAGGGACCTTTACTCTGTATCTAACCCCGTGCTGTACCTGTCCTGGGAGTGTTTGATGGGGGGACAGTGTAGAGGGAGCTTTACTCTGTATCTAACCCCGTGCTGAACCTGTCCTGGGAGTGTTTGATGGGGACAGTGTAGAGGGAGCTTTACTCTGTATCTAACCCCGTGCTGTATCTGTCCTGGGAGTGTTTGATGTGGGACAGTGTAGAGGGAGCTTTACTCTGTATCTAACCCCGTGCTGTACCTGTCCTGGGAGTGTTTGATGGGGGGACAGTGTAGAGGGAGCTTTACTCTGTATCTAACCCCGTGCTGTACCTGTCCTGGGAGTGTTTGATGGGGACAGTGTAGAGGGAGCTTTACTCTGTATCTAACCCCGTGCTGTACCTGTCCTGGGAGTGTTTGATGGGGGACAGTGTAGAGGGAGCTTTACTCTGTATCTAACCCCGTGCTGTACCTGTCCTGGGAGTGTTTGATGGGGGACAGTGTCGAGGGAGCTTTACTCTGTATCTAACCCCGTGCTGTACCTGTCCTGGGAGTGTTTGACGGGGACAGTGTAGAGGGAGCTTTACTCTGTATCTAACCCCGTGCTGTACCTGTCCTGGGAGTGTTTGATGGGGGACAGTGTAGAGGGAGCTTTACTCTGTATCTAACCCCGTGCTGTACGTGTCCTTAGAGTGTTTGATGGGGGACAGTGTAGAGGGAGCTTCGCTCTGCATCCAAACTGAAGAAAATGTTTCTTTTGATTAATTTCTCACAGAAGACACCTATCAACGAACAATCAGTGTGGATGGACAGGATTCTACACTTGTTGTCTATGATATCTGGGAGCAGGTATTTGATAATTGTCTTCATAAATTATTTAAATATCTTTTACCATCTTCTTTGTTTTGCTGGAATAAATGTGGTGACACTGACCCTCCCACAGTGCGGCGCTCCCTCAGCACTGACCCTCCCACAGTGCGGCACTCCCTCAGCACTGACCCTCCCGCAGTGCGGCGCTCCCTCAGCACCGACCCTCCCACAGTGCGGCGCTCCCTCAGCACTGACCCTCCCACAGTGCGGCGCTCCCTCAGCACTGACCCTCCCACAGTGCGGCGCTCCCTCAGCACTGACCCTCCCACAGTGCGGCACTCCCTCAGCACTGACCCTCCCACAGTGCGGCGCTCCCTCAGCACTGACCCTCCCACAGTGCGGCGCTCCCTCAGCACTGACCCTCCCACAGTGCGGCACTCCCTCAGCACTGACCCTCCCACAGTGCGGCGCTCCCTCAGCACTGACCCTCCCACAGTGCGGCACTCCCTCAGCACTGACCCTCCCACAGTGCGGCGCTCCCTCAGCACTGACCCTCCCACAGTGCGGTGCTCCCTCAGCACCGACCCTCCCACAGTGCGGCACTCCCTCAGCACTGACCCTCCCACAGTGCGGCGCTCCCTCAGCACTGACCCTCCCACAGTGCGGCGCTCCCTCAGCACTGACCCTCCCACAGTGCGGCGCTCCCTCAGCACTGACCCTCCCACAGTGCGGCGCTCCCTCAGCACCGACCCTCCCACAGTGCGGCGCTCCCTCAGCACTGACCCTCCCACAGTGCGGCACTCCCTCAGCACTGACCCTCCCACAGTGCGGCACTCCCTCAGCACTGACCCTCCCACAGTGCGGCGCTCCCTCAGCACTGACCCTCCCACAGTGCGGCGCTCCCTCAGCACTGACCCTCCCACAGTGCGGCGCTCCCTCAGCACTGACCCTCCCACAGTGCGGCACTCCCTCAGCACTGACCCTCCCACAGTGCGGCGCTCCCTCAGCACTGACCCTCCCACAGTGCGGCACTCCCTCAGCACTGACCCTCCCACAGTGCGGCACTAACTCAGCACTGACCCTCCCACAGTGCGGCGCTCCCTCAGCACTGACCCTCCCACAGTGCGGCGCTCCCTCAGCACTGACCCTCCCACAGTGCGGCGCTCCCTCAGCACTGACCCTCCCACAGTGCGGCGCTCCCTCAGCACTGACCCTCCCACAGTGCGGCACTCCCTCAGCACTGACCCTCCCACAGTGCGGCACTCCCTCAGCACTGACCCTCCCACAGTGCGGCGCTCCCTCAGCACTGACCCTCCCACAGTGCGGCACTCCCTCAGCACTGACCCTCCCACAGTGCGGCGCTCCCTCAGCACTGACCCTCCCCACAGTGCGGCGCTCCCTCAACACTGACCCTCCCACAGTGCGGCGCTCCCTCAGCACCGACCCTCCCACAGTGCGGCACCCCCTCAGCACTGACCCTCCCACAGTGCGGCGCTCCCTCAGCACTGACCCTCCCACAGTGCGGCGCTCCCTCAGCACCGACCCTCCCACAGGGCGGCGCTCCCTCAGCACTGACCCTCCCCACAGTGCGGCGCTCCCTCAGCACTGACCCTCCCACAGTGCGGCGCTCCCTCAGTACTGACCCTCCCACAGTGCGGCGCTCCCTCAGCACCGACCCTCCCACAGTGCGGCGCTCCCTCAGCACTGACCCTCCCACAGTGCGGCGCTCCCTCAGCACTGACCCTCCCACAGTGCGGCGCTCCCTCAGCACTGACCCTCCCACAGTGCGGCGCTCCCTCAGCACTGACCCTCCCACAGTGCGGCGCTCCCTCAGCACTGACCCTCCCACAGTGCGGCGCTCCCTCAGCACTGACCCTCCCACAGTGCGGCGCTCCCTCAGCACTGACCCTCCCACAGTGCGGCACTCCCTCAGCACTGACCCTCCCACAGTGCGGCGCTCCCTCAGCACTGACCCTCCCCACAGTGCGGCGCTCCCTCAACACTGACCCTCCCACAGTGCGGCGCTCCCTCAGCACCGACCCTCCCACAGTGCGGCACCCCCTCAGCACTGACCCTCCCACAGTGCGGCGCTCCCTCAGCACTGACCCTCCCACAGTGCGGCGCTCCCTCAGCACCGACCCTCCCACAGTGCGGCGCTCCCTCAGCACTGACCCTCCCCACAGTGCGGCGCTCCCTCAGCACTGACCCTCCCACAGTGCGGCGCTCCCTCAGTACTGACCCTCCCACAGTGCGGCGCTCCCTCAGCACCGACCCTCCCACAGTGCGGCGCTCCCTCAGCACTGACCCTCCCACAGTGCGGCGCTCCCTCAGCACTGACCCTCCCACAGTGCGGCGCTCCCTCAGCACTGACCCTCCCACAGTGCGGCGCTCCCTCAGCACTGACCCTCCCACAGTGCGGCGCTCCCTCAGCACTGACCCTCCCACAGTGCGGCGCTCCCTCAGCACTGACCCTCCCACAGTGCGGCGCTCCCTCAGCACTGACCCTCCCACAGTGCGGCGCTCCCTCAGCACCGACCCTCCCACAGTGCGGCGCTCCCTCAGCACTGACCCTCCCACAGTGCGGCGCTCCCTCAGCACTGACCCTCCCACAGTGCGGCGCTCCCTCAGCACTGACCCTCCCACAGTGCGGCGCTCCCTCAGCACCGACCCCCCCACAGTGCGGCGCTCCCTCAGCACTGACCCTCCCACAGTGCGGCGCTCCCTCAGCACTGACCCTCCCACAGTGCGGCGCTCCCTCAGCACTGACCCTCCCACAGTGCGGCGCTCCCTCAGCACCGACCCCCCCACAGTGCGGCGCTCCCTCAGCACTGACCCTCCCACAGTGCGGCGCTCCCTCAGCACCGACCCTCCCACAGTGCGGCGCTCCCTCAGCACTGACCCTCCCACAGTGCGGCGCTCCCTCAGCACTGACCCTCCCCACAGTGCGGCGCTCCCTCAGCACTGACCCTCCCACAGTGCGGCGCTCCCTCAGCACCGACCCTCCCACAGTGCGGCGCTCCCTCAGCACTGACCCTCCCACAGTGCGGCGCTCCCTCAGCACCGACCCTCCCACAGTGCGGCGCTCCCTCAGCACTGACCCTCCCACAGTGCGGCGCTCCCTCAGCACTGACCCTCCCACAGTGCGGCGCTCCCTCAGCACTGACAGAGACAGAGAGAGAGAGAGAGACAGACAGAAAGAGGGAGAGAGGGAGACACAGTCAGAGAGAGAGACAGAGAGAGACAGTGCAAATGACAGAGGGAGAGAGTGACAGAGACAGAGACATAGAGAATCAGGGAGTGACAGTGAGCGACAGAGAGAGACACAGAGGGAGACAGTGACAGAAAGAGAGAGAGGCAGAGAGAGACGGACAGAGAAAGGGAACAAGACAGAGAGAGACAGGGAGTGACAGAGAGATAGGGAGAGAGAGAGAGAGAGACACAGTCAGGGAGGGAGAGGTGGAGAGGTTTGGGGGGGAATTCCAGAGCTGAGGGCCCCCCCCGGGCAGCTGAAGGCACGGCCGCCAATGGCGGAGCGACGGGAATCGGGGGATGCTCGAGAGGCCGGAATTGGAGGAGCGCAGAGATCTGGGAGGGTTGTAGGGGGCTGGAGGAGGTTACAGAGATAGGGAGGGGGTGTAGGGGGCTGGAGGAGGTTACAGAGATAGGGAGGGGGTGTAGGAGCTGGAGGAGGTTACAGAGATAGGGAGGGGTGTAGGGGCTGGAGGAGGTTACAGAGATAGGGAGGGGTGTAGGGGCTGGAGGAGGTTACAGAGATAGCGAGGGGTGTAGGGGGCTGGAGGAGGTTACAGAGATAGGGAGGGGGTGTAGGGGGCTGGAGGAGGTTACAGAGATAGGGAGGGGGTGTAGGAGCTGGAGGAGGTTACAGAGATAGGGAGGGGTGTAGGGGCTGGAGGAGGTTACAGAGATAGGGAGGGGTGTAGGGTGCTGGAGGAGGTTACAGAGATAGGGAGGGGGTGTAGGGGGCTGGAGGATGTTCCAGAGATAGGGAGAGGTGTAGGGGGCTGGAGGAGGTTACAGAGATAGGGAGGGGGTGTAGGGGCTGGAGGAGGTTACAGAGATAGGGAGGGGTGTAGGCACTGGAGGGGGTGACAGAGATAGGGAGGGTGTAGGGGGCTGGAGGAGGTTACAGAGATAGGGAGGGGTGTAGGGGCTGGAGGAGGTTACAGAGATAGGGAGGGGGTGTAGGGGGCTGGAGGATGTTCCAGAGATAGGGAGAGGTGTAGGGGGCTGGAGGAGGTTACAGAGATAGGGAGGGGTGTAGGGGGCTGGAGGGGGTTACAGAGATAGGGAGGGGTGTAGGGGCTGGAGGAGGTTACAGAGATAGGGAGGGGGTGTAGGGGCTGGAGGAGGTTACAGAGATAGGGAGGGGTGTAGGGGGCTGGAGGGGGTTACAGAGATAGGGAGGGGTGTAGGGGCTGGAGGAGGTTACAGAGATAGGGAGGGGGTGTAGGGGCTGGAGGAGGTTACAGAGATAGGGAGGTGTGTAGGGGGCTGGAGGAGGTTACAGAGATAGGGAGGGGGTGTAGGGGGCTGGAGGAGGTTACAGAGATAGGGAGGGGGTGTAGGGGGCTGGAGGAGGTTACAGAGATAGGGAGGGGGTGTAGGAGCTGGAGGAGGTTACAGAGATAGGGAGGGGTGTAGGGGCTGGAGGAGGTTACAGAGATAGGGAGGGGTGTAGGGGCTGGAGGAGGTTACAGAGATAGCGAGGGGTGTAGGGGGCTGGAGGAGGTTACAGAGATAGGGAGGGGGTGTAGGGGGCTGGAGGAGGTTACAGAGATAGGGAGGGGGTGTAGGAGCTGGAGGAGGTTACAGAGATAGGGAGGGGTGTAGGGGCTGGAGGAGGTTACAGAGATAGGGAGGGGTGTAGGGTGCTGGAGGAGGTTACAGAGATAGGGAGGGGGTGTAGGGGGCTGGAGGATGTTCCAGAGATAGGGAGAGGTGTAGGGGGCTGGAGGAGGTTACAGAGATAGGGAGGGGGTGTAGGGGCTGGAGGAGGTTACAGAGATAGGGAGGGGTGTAGGCACTGGAGGGGGTGACAGAGATAGGGAGGGTGTAGGGGGCTGGAGGAGGTTACAGAGATAGGGAGGGGTGTAGGGGCTGGAGGAGGTTACAGAGATAGGGAGGGGGTGTAGGGGGCTGGAGGATGTTCCAGAGATAGGGAGAGGTGTAGGGGGCTGGAGGAGGTTACAGAGATAGGGAGGGGTGTAGGGGGCTGGAGGGGGTTACAGAGATAGGGAGGGGTGTAGGGGGCTGGAGGAGGTTACAGAGATAGGGAGGGGGTGTAGGGGCTGGAGGAGGTTACAGAGATAGGGAGGGGTGTAGGGGGCTGGAGGGGGTTACAGAGATAGGGAGGGGTGTAGGGGCTGGAGGAGGTTACAGAGATAGGGAGGGGGTGTAGGGGCTGGAGGAGGTTACAGAGATAGGGAGGGGTGTAGGGGGCTGGAGGAGGTTACAGAGATAGGGAGGGGTGTAGGGGGCTGGAGGAGGTTACAGAGATAGGGAGAGGTGTAGGGGGCTGGAGGAGGTTACAGAGATAGGGAGGGGTGTAGGGAGCTGGAGGAGGTTACAGAGATAGGGAGGGGTGTAGGGGCTGGAGGAGGTTACAGAGATAGGGAGGGGTGTAGGGAGCTGGAGGAGGTTACAGAGATAGGGAGGGGTGTAGGGGGCTGGAGGAGGTTACAGAGATAGGGAGGGGTGTAGGGACTGGAGGGGGTTACCGAGAAAGGGAGGGGTGTAGGGGCTGGATGAGGTTACAGGGATAGGGAGGGGGTGTAGGGAGCTGGAGGAGGTTACAGAGATAGGGAGGGGGTGTAGGGGGCTGGAGGAGGTTCCAGAGATAGGGAGGGGGTGTAGGGGCTGGAGGAGGTTACAGAGATAGGGAGGGGTGTAGGGGCTGGAGGAGGTTACAGAGATGGGGAGAGGGTGTAGGGGGGCTGGAGGAGGTTACAGAGATAGGGAGGGGTGTAGGCACTGGAGGGGGTGACAGAGATAGGGAGGGTGTAGGGGGCTGGAGGAGGTTACAGAGATAGGGAGGGGGTGTAGGGGCTGGAGGAGGTTACAGAGATAGGGAGGGGTGTAGGGGCTGGAGGAGGTTACAGGGATAGGGAGGGGTGTAGGGGGCTGGAGGAGGTTACAGAGATAGGGAGGGGGTGTAGGGGCTGGAGGAGGTTACAGAGATAGGGAGGGGGTGTAGGGGGCTGGAGGAGGTTACAGACATAGGGAGGGGGTGTAGGGGCTGGTGGAGGGTACAGAGATAGGGAGGGGTGTAGGGACTGGAGGGGGTTACAGAGATAGGGATGGGGTGTAGGGGGCTGGAGGATGTTACAGAGATAGGGAGGGGTGTCGGGACTGCAGGAGGTTACAGAGATAGGGAGGGGTGTAGGGGGCTGGAGGAGGTTACAGAGATTGGGGGGGTGTAGGGAGCTGGAGGAGATTACAGAGATAGGGAGGGGTGTAGGGAGCTGGAGGAGGTTACAGAGATAGGGAGAGGTGTAGGGGGCTGGAGGAGGTTACAGAGATATGGAGAGGATGTAGGGGGCTGGAGGAGGTTACAGAGATAGGGAGGGGGTGTAGGGAGCTGGAGGAGGTTACAGAGATAGGGAGGGGTGCAGGGGCTGAAGGAGGTTACAGAGATAGGGAGGGGTGTAGGGGGTTGGAGGAGATTACAGAGATAGAGAGGGTTGTCGGGGCTGGAGGAGGTTACAGAGATAGGGAGGGGGTGTCGGGGCTGGAGGAGGTTACAGAGATAGGGAGAGGTGTAGGGGGCTGGAGGAGGTTACAGAGGTAGGGAGGGGCTGTAGGGGCTGGAGGAGGTTACAGAGATAGGGAGAGGGTGTAGGGGGCTGGAGGAGGTTACAGAGATAGGGAGGGGTGTAGGGGGCTGGAGGAGGTTACAGAGATAGGGAGGGGTGTAGGGGCTGGAGGAGGTTACAGAGATAGGGAGGGGTGTAGGGGCTGGAGGAGGTTACAGAGATAGGGAGGGGGTGTAGGGAGCTGGAGGAGGTTACAGAGATAGGGAGGGTGTATAGGGGGCTGGAGGAGGTTACAGAGATAGGGAGGGTGTATAGGGGGCTGGAGGAGGTTACAGAGATAGGGAGGGTGTATAGGGGGCTGGAGGAGGTTACAGAGATAGGGAGGGTGTGTAGGGGGCTGGAGGAGGTTACAGAGATAGGGAGGGGGTGTCGGGGGCTGGAGGAGGTTACAGAGATAGGGAGGGGGTGTAGGGGGCTGGAGGAGGTTACAGAGATAGGGAGGGGGTGTAGGGGGCTGGAGGAGGTTACAGAGATAGGGAGGGGGTGTAGGGGGCTGGAGGAGGTTACAGAGATAGGGAGGGGGTGTTGGGGGCTGGAGGAGGTTACAGAGATAGGGAGGGGGTGTAGGGGGCTGGAGGAGGTTACAGAGATAGGGAGGGGGTGTAGGGGGCTGGAGGAGGTTACAGAGATAGGGAGGGGTGTAGGGGGCTGGAGGAGGTTACAGAGACAGGGAGGGGGTGTAGGGGGCTGGAGGAGGTTACAGAGATAGGGAGGGGTGCAGGGAGCTCGAGGAGGTTACAGAGATAGGGAGGGGGTGTAGGGGGCTGGAGGAGGTTACAGAGATAGGGAGGGGGTGTAGGAGCTGGAGGAGGTTACAGAGATAGGGAGGGGTGTAGGGGCTGGAGGAGGTTACAGAGATAGGGAGGGGTGTAGGGGGCTGGAGGAGGTTACAGAGATAGGGAGGGGGTGTAGGGGGCTGGAGGATGTTCCAGAGATAGGGAGAGGTGTAGGGGGCTGGAGGAGGTTACAGAGATAGGGAGGGGGTGTAGGGGCTGGAGGAGGTTACAGAGATAGGGAGGGGTGTAGGCACTGGAGGGGGTGACAGAGATAGGGAGGGTGTAGGGGGCTGGAGGAGGTTACAGAGATAGGGAGGGGTGTAGGGGCTGGAGGAGGTTACAGAGATAGGGAGGGGGTGTAGGGGGCTGGAGGATGTTCCAGAGATAGGGAGAGGTGTAGGGGGCTGGAGGAGGTTACAGAGATAGGGAGGGGTGTAGGGGGCTGGAGGGGGTTACAGAGATAGGGAGGGGTGTAGGGGCTGGAGGAGGTTACAGAGATAGGGAGGGGGTGTAGGGGGCTGGAGGAGGTTACAGAGATAGGGAGGGGTGTAGGGGGCTGGAGGAGGTTACAGAGATAGGGAGAGGTGTAGGGGGCTGGAGGAGGTTACAGAGATAGGGAGGGGTGTAGGGAGCTGGAGGAGGTTACAGAGATAGGGAGGGGTGTAGGGGCTGGAGGAGGTTACAGAGATAGGGAGGGGTGTAGGGAGCTGGAGGAGGTTACAGAGATAGGGAGGGGTGTAGGGGGCTGGAGGAGGTTACAGAGATAGGGAGGGGTGTAGGGACTGGAGGGGGTTGCAGAGAAAGGGAGGGGTGTAGGGGCTGGATGAGGTTACAGGGATAGGGAGGGGGTGTAGGGAGCTGGAGGAGGTTACAGAGATAGGGAGGGGGTGTAGGGGGCTGGAGGAGGTTCCAGAGATAGGGAGGGGGTGTAGTGGCTGGAGGAGGTTACAGAGATAGGGAGGGGTGTAGGGGCTGGAGGAGGTTACAGAGATGGGGAGAGGGTGTAGGGGGGCTGGAGGAGGTTACAGAGATAGGGAGGGGGTGTAGGGGGCTGGAGGAGGTTACAGAGATAGGGAGGGGTGTAGGGGCTGGAGGAGGTTACAGGGATAGGGAGGGGTGTAGGGGGCTGGAGGAGGTTACAGAGATAGGGAGGGGGTGTAGGGGCTGGAGGAGGTTACAGAGATAGGGAGGGGGTGTAGGGGGCTGGAGGAGGTTACAGAGATAGGGAGGGGTGTAGGGGGCTGGAGGAGGTTACAGACATAGGGAGGGGGTGTAGGGGCTGGTGGAGGGTACAGAGATAGGGAGGGGTGTAGGGACTGGAGGGGGTTACAGAGATAAGGGGGGTGTAGGGAGCTGGAGGAGGTTACAGAGATAGGGATGGGGTGTAGGGGGCTGGAGGATGTTACAGAGATAGGGAGGGGTGTCGGGACTGGAGGAGGTTACAGAGATAGGGAGGGGTGTAGGGGGCTGGAGGAGGTTACAGAGATTGGGGGGGGTGTAGGGAGCTGGAGGAGATTACAGAGATAGGGAGGGGTGTAGGGAGCTGGAGGAGGTTACAGAGATAGGGAGAGGTGTAGGGGGCTGGAGGAGGTTACAGAGATATGGAGAGGATGTAGGGGGCTGGAGGAGGTTACAGAGATAGGGCGGGGGTGTAGGGAGCTGGAGGAGGTTACAGAGATAGGGAGGGGTGCAGGGGCTGAAGGAGGTTACAGAGATAGGGAGGGGTGTAGGGGGTTGGAGGAGATTACAGAGATAGAGAGGGTTGTCGGGGCTGGAGGAGGTTACAGAGATAGGGAGGGGGTGTCGGGGCTGGAGGAGGTTACAGAGATAGGGAGAGGTGTAGGGGGCTGGAGGAGGTTACAGAGATAGGGAGGGGGTGTAGGGGGCTGGAGGAGGTTACAGAGATAGGGAGGGGTGTAGGGGGCTGGAGGAGGTTACAGAGATAGGGAGAGGTGTAGGGGGCTGGAGGAGGTTACAGAGATAGGGAGGGGTGTAGGGAGCTGGAGGAGGTTACAGAGATAGGGAGGGGTGTAGGGGCTGGAGGAGGTTACAGAGATAGGGAGGGGTGTAGGGAGCTGGAGGAGGTTACAGAGATAGGGAGGGGTGTAGGGGGCTGGAGGAGGTTACAGAGATAGGGAGGGGTGTAGGGACTGGAGGGGGTTGCAGAGAAAGGGAGGGGTGTAGGGGCTGGATGAGGTTACAGGGATAGGGAGGGGGTGTAGGGAGCTGGAGGAGGTTACAGAGATAGGGAGGGGGTGTAGGGGGCTGGAGGAGGTTCCAGAGATAGGGAGGGGGTGTAGTGGCTGGAGGAGGTTACAGAGATAGGGAGGGGTGTAGGGGCTGGAGGAGGTTACAGAGATGGGGAGAGGGTGTAGGGGGGCTGGAGGAGGTTACAGAGATAGGGAGGGGGTGTAGGGGGCTGGAGGAGGTTACAGAGATAGGGAGGGGTGTAGGGGCTGGAGGAGGTTACAGGGATAGGGAGGGGTGTAGGGGGCTGGAGGAGGTTACAGAGATAGGGAGGGGGTGTAGGGGCTGGAGGAGGTTACAGAGATAGGGAGGGGGTGTAGGGGGCTGGAGGAGGTTACAGAGATAGGGAGGGGTGTAGGGGGCTGGAGGAGGTTACAGACATAGGGAGGGGGTGTAGGGGCTGGTGGAGGGTACAGAGATAGGGAGGGGTGTAGGGACTGGAGGGGGTTACAGAGATAAGGGGGGTGTAGGGAGCTGGAGGAGGTTACAGAGATAGGGATGGGGTGTAGGGGGCTGGAGGATGTTACAGAGATAGGGAGGGGTGTCGGGACTGGAGGAGGTTACAGAGATAGGGAGGGGTGTAGGGGGCTGGAGGAGGTTACAGAGATTGGGGGGGGTGTAGGGAGCTGGAGGAGATTACAGAGATAGGGAGGGGTGTAGGGAGCTGGAGGAGGTTACAGAGATAGGGAGAGGTGTAGGGGGCTGGAGGAGGTTACAGAGATATGGAGAGGATGTAGGGGGCTGGAGGAGGTTACAGAGATAGGGCGGGGGTGTAGGGAGCTGGAGGAGGTTACAGAGATAGGGAGGGGTGCAGGGGCTGAAGGAGGTTACAGAGATAGGGAGGGGTGTAGGGGGTTGGAGGAGATTACAGAGATAGAGAGGGTTGTCGGGGCTGGAGGAGGTTACAGAGATAGGGAGGGGGTGTCGGGGCTGGAGGAGGTTACAGAGATAGGGAGAGGTGTAGGGGGCTGGAGGAGGTTACAGAGATAGGGAGGGTGTGTAGGGGGCTGGAGGAGGTTACAGAGATAGGGAGGGGGTGTAGGGGGCTGGAGGAGGTTACAGAGGTAGGGAGGGGCTGTAGGGGCTGGAGGAGGTTACAGAGATAGGGAGAGGGTGTAGGGGGCTGGAGAGGTTACAGAGATAGGGAGGGGTGTAGGGGGCTGGAGGAGGTTACAGAGATAGGGAGGGGTGTAGGGGCTGGAGGAGGTTACAGAGATAGGGAGGGGTGTAGTGGCTGGAGGAGGTTACAGAGATAGGGAGGGGGTGTAGGGAGCTGGAGGAGGTTACAGAGATAGGGAGGGTGTATAGGGGGCTGGAGGAGGTTACAGAGATAGGGAGGGTGTATAGGGGGCTGGAGGAGGTTACAGAGATAGGGAGGGTGTATAGGGGGCTGGAGGAGGTTACAGAGATAGGGAGGGTGTATAGGGGGCTGGAGGAGGTTACAGAGATAGGGAGGGGGTGTAGGAGCTGGAGGAGGTTACAGAGATAGGGAGGGGTGTAGGGGCTGGAGGAGGTTACAGAGATAGGGAGGGGTGTAGGGGCTGGAGGAGGTTACAGAGATAGCGAGGGGTGTAGGGGGCTGCAGGAGGTTACAGAGATAGGGAGGGGGTGTAGGGGGCTGGAGGAGGTTACAGAGATAGGGAGGGGGTGTAGGAGCTGGAGGAGGTTACAGAGATAGGGAGGGGTGTAGGGGCTGGAGGAGGTTACAGAGATAGGGAGGGGTGTAGGGTGCTGGAGGAGGTTACAGAGATAGGGAGGGGGTGTAGGGGGCTGGAGGATGTTCCAGAGATAGGGAGAGGTGTAGGGGGCTGGAGGAGGTTACAGACATAGGGAGGGGGTGTAGGGGCTGGAGGAGGTTACAGAGATAGGGAGGGGTGTAGGGGCTGGAGGAGGTTACAGAGATAGGGAGGGGGTGTAGGGGCTGGAGGAGGTTACAGAGATAGGGAGGGGGTGTAGGGGGCTGGAGGAGGTTACAGACATAGGGAGGGGGTGTAGGGGCTGGTGGAGGGTACAGAGATAGGGAGGGGTGTAGGGACTGGAGGGGGTTACAGAGATAAGGGGGGTGTAGGGAGCTGGAGGAGGTTACAGAGATAGGGATGGGGTGTAGGGGGCTGGAGGAGGTTACAGAGATAGGGAGGGGGTGTAGGGGCTGGAGGAGGTTACAGAGATAGGGAGGGGGTGTAGGGGCTGGAGGATGTTACAGAGATAGGGAGGGGTGTCGGGACTGCAGGAGGTTACAGAGATAGGGAGGGGTGTAGGGGGCTGGAGGAGGTTACAGAGATTGGGGGGGTGTAGGGAGCTGGAGGAGATTACAGAGATAGGGAGGGGTGTAGGGAGCTGGAGGAGGTTACAGAGATAGGGAGAGGTGTAGGGGGCTGGAGGAGGTTACAGAGATATGGAGAGGATGTAGGGGGCTGGAGGAGGTTACAGAGATAGGGAGGGGGTGTAGGGAGCTGGAGGAGGTTACAGAGATAGGGAGGGGTGCAGGGGCTGAAGGAGGTTACAGAGATAGGGAGGGGTGTAGGGGGTTGGAGGAGATTACAGAGATAGAGAGGGTTGTCGGGGCTGGAGGAGGTTACAGAGATAGGGAGGGGGTGTCGGGGCTGGAGGAGGTTACAGAGATAGGGAGAGGTGTAGGGGGCTGGAGGAGGTTACAGAGGTAGGGAGGGGCTGTAGGGGCTGGAGGAGGTTACAGAGATAGGGAGAGGGTGTAGGGGGCTGGAGGAGGTTACAGAGATAGGGAGGGGTGTAGGGGGCTGGAGGAGGTTACAGAGATAGGGAGGGGTGTAGGGGCTGGAGGAGGTTACAGAGATAGGGAGGGGTGTAGGGGCTGGAGGAGGTTACAGAGATAGGGAGGGGGTGTAGGGAGCTGGAGGAGGTTACAGAGATAGGGAGGGTGTATAGGGGGCTGGAGGAGGTTACAGAGATAGGGAGGGTGTATAGGGGGCTGGAGGAGGTTACAGAGATAGGGAGGGTGTATAGGGGGCTGGAGGAGGTTACAGAGATAGGGAGGGTGTGTAGGGGGCTGGAGGAGGTTACAGAGATAGGGAGGGGGTGTAGGGGGCTGGAGGAGGTTACAGAGATAGGGAGGGGGTGTAGGGGGCTGGAGGAGGTTACAGAGATAGGGAGGGGGTGTAGGGGGCTGGAGGAGGTTACAGAGATAGGGAGGGGGTGTAGGGGGCTGGAGGAGGTTACAGAGAAGGGAGGGGGTGTTGGGGGCTGGAGGAGGTTACAGAGATAGGGAGGGGGTGTAGGGGGCTGGAGGAGGTTACAGAGATAGGGAGGGGGTGTAGGGGGCTGGAGGAGGTTACAGAGATAGGGAGGGGTGTAGGGGGCTGGAGGAGGTTACAGAGACAGGGAGGGGGTGTAGGGGGCTGGAGGAGGTTACAGAGATAGGGAGGGGTGCAGGGAGCTCGAGGAGGTTACAGAGATAGGGAGGGGGTGTAGGGGGCTGGAGGAGGTTACAGAGATAGGGAGGGGGTGTAGGAGCTGGAGGAGGTTACAGAGATAGGGAGGGGTGTAGGGGCTGGAGGAGGTTACAGAGATAGGGAGGGGTGTAGGGGCTGGAGGAGGTTACAGAGATAGGGAGGGGGTGTAGGGGGCTGGAGGAGGTTACAGAGATAGGGAGGGGTGTAGGGGGCTGGAGGAGGTTACAGAGATAGGGAGGGGTGTAGGGGGCTGGAGGATGTTCCAGAGATAGGGAGAGGTGTAGGGGGCTGGAGGAGGTTACAGAGATAGGGAGGGGGTGTAGGGGCTGGAGGAGGTTACAGAGATAGGGAGGGGTGTAGGCACTGGAGGGGGTGACAGAGATAGGGAGGGTGTAGGGGGCTGGAGGAGGTTACAGAGATAGGGAGGGGTGTAGGGGCTGGAGGAGGTTACAGAGATAGGGAGGGGGTGTAGGGGGCTGGAGGATGTTCCAGAGATAGGGAGAGGTGTAGGGGGCTGGAGGAGGTTACAGAGATAGGGAGGGGTGTAGGGGGCTGGAGGGGGTTACAGAGATAGGGAGGGGTGTAGGGGCTGGAGGAGGTTACAGAGATAGGGAGGGGGTGTAGGGGGCTGGAGGAGGTTACAGAGATAGGGAGGGGTGTAGGGGGCTGGAGGAGGTTACAGAGATAGGGAGAGGTGTAGGGGGCTGGAGGAGGTTACAGAGATAGGGAGGGGTGTAGGGAGCTGGAGGAGGTTACAGAGATAGGGAGGGGTGTAGGGGCTGGAGGAGGTTACAGAGATAGGGAGGGGTGTAGGGAGCTGGAGGAGGTTACAGAGATAGGGAGGGGTGTAGGGGGCTGGAGGAGGTTACAGAGATAGGGAGGGGTGTAGGGACTGGAGGGGGTTGCAGAGAAAGGGAGGGGTGTAGGGGCTGGATGAGGTTACAGGGATAGGGAGGGGGTGTAGGGAGCTGGAGGAGGTTACAGAGATAGGGAGGGGGTGTAGGGGGCTGGAGGAGGTTCCAGAGATAGGGAGGGGGTGTAGTGGCTGGAGGAGGTTACAGAGATAGGGAGGGGTGTAGGGGCTGGAGGAGGTTACAGAGATGGGGAGAGGGTGTAGGGGGGCTGGAGGAGGTTACAGAGATAGGGAGGGGGTGTAGGGGGCTGGAGGAGGTTACAGAGATAGGGAGGGGTGTAGGGGCTGGAGGAGGTTACAGGGATAGGGAGGGGTGTAGGGGGCTGGAGGAGGTTACAGAGATAGGGAGGGGGTGTAGGGGCTGGAGGAGGTTACAGAGATAGGGAGGGGGTGTAGGGGGCTGGAGGAGGTTACAGAGATAGGGAGGGGTGTAGGGGGCTGGAGGAGGTTACAGACATAGGGAGGGGGTGTAGGGGCTGGTGGAGGGTACAGAGATAGGGAGGGGTGTAGGGACTGGAGGGGGTTACAGAGATAAGGGGGGTGTAGGGAGCTGGAGGAGGTTACAGAGATAGGGATGGGGTGTAGGGGGCTGGAGGATGTTACAGAGATAGGGAGGGGTGTCGGGACTGGAGGAGGTTACAGAGATAGGGAGGGGTGTAGGGGGCTGGAGGAGGTTACAGAGATTGGGGGGGGTGTAGGGAGCTGGAGGAGATTACAGAGATAGGGAGGGGTGTAGGGAGCTGGAGGAGGTTACAGAGATAGGGAGAGGTGTAGGGGGCTGGAGGAGGTTACAGAGATATGGAGAGGATGTAGGGGGCTGGAGGAGGTTACAGAGATAGGGCGGGGGTGTAGGGAGCTGGAGGAGGTTACAGAGATAGGGAGGGGTGCAGGGGCTGAAGGAGGTTACAGAGATAGGGAGGGGTGTAGGGGGTTGGAGGAGATTACAGAGATAGAGAGGGTTGTCGGGGCTGGAGGAGGTTACAGAGATAGGGAGGGGGTGTCGGGGCTGGAGGAGGTTACAGAGATAGGGAGAGGTGTAGGGGGCTGGAGGAGGTTACAGAGATAGGGAGGGTGTGTAGGGGGCTGGAGGAGGTTACAGAGATAGGGAGGGGGTGTAGGGGGCTGGAGGAGGTTACAGAGGTAGGGAGGGGCTGTAGGGGCTGGAGGAGGTTACAGAGATAGGGAGAGGGTGTAGGGGGCTGGAGAGGTTACAGAGATAGGGAGGGGTGTAGGGGGCTGGAGGAGGTTACAGAGATAGGGAGGGGTGTAGGGGCTGGAGGAGGTTACAGAGATAGGGAGGGGTGTAGGGGCTGGAGGAGGTTACAGAGATAGGGAGGGGGTGTAGGGAGCTGGAGGAGGTTACAGAGATAGGGAGGGTGTATAGGGGGCTGGAGGAGGTTACAGAGATAGGGAGGGTGTATAGGGGGTTGGAGGAGGTTACAGAGATAGGGAGGGGTATAGGGGGCTGGAGGAGGTTACAGAGATAGGGAGGGGGTGTAGGGGGCTGGAGGAGGTTACAGAGATAGGGAGGGGTGTAGGGGGCTGGAGGAGGTTCCAGAGATAGGGAGGGGGTGTAGGGGGCTGGAGGAGGTTACAGAGATAGGGAGGGGGTGTAGGGGGCTGGAGGAGGTTACAGAGATAGGGAGGGGGTGTAGGGGGTTGGAGGGGGTTACAGAGATAGGGAGGGGGTGTAGGGGGCTGGAGGAGGTTACAGAGATAGGGAGGGTGTAGGGGGTTGGAGGGGGTTACAGAGATAGGGAGGGGGTGTAGGGGGCTGGAGGAGGTTACAGAGATAGGGAGGGGTGTAGGGGGCTGGAGGAGGTTACAGAGATAGGGAGGGTATGCCATATGCCTTCTTGACTACTTTATCCACCTGCGTTGCCACTTTGAAGGAAGTGTGGAACTATAGGCCCAGATCCCCCTGCATGTTAATGCTTCGAAGGGTTCTGCCATTTACAGTATAATTCCCTCCTGCGTTAGACCTTCCAAAATGCATCACCTCACATTTGCCCACTCACATGATCTTATTGAAGGGGGGGCAGTGGTTAGCACTGCTGCCTCAGTTCGATTCCCGGCTTGGGTCACTGTCTGTGCGGAGTTTGCACATTCTCCCCGGGTCTGCATGGGTTTCCTCCGGGTGCTCCGGTTTCCTCCCACAGTCCGACTGATGTGCTAGTTAGATGGATTGGCCATGCTCAATTGTCCCTTAGTGTCCAAAGATGTGCGGGTTAGGTGGATTGGCCATGCTAAATTGCCCCTTAGTGTCCAAAGATGTGCAGGTTGGGTGGATTGGCCATGCTAAGTTGCCCCTTAGTGTCCAAAGATGTGTAGGTTGGGTGGATTGGCCATGCTAAATTGCCCCTTAGTGTCCAAAGATGTGTAGGTTAGGGTGGATTGGCCGTGCCAAATTGCTCCTTAGTGTCCAAAGATGTGTAGGTTAGGTGGATTGGCCATGCTAAATTGCCCCCTTAATAGAACATAGAACAAAGAAAGCCACAGCACAAACGGGCCCTTCGGCCCACAAGTTGCGCCGATCACATCCCCACCTCTAGGCCTATCTATAGCCCTCAATCCCATTAATTCCCATGTACTCATCCAGAAGTCTCTTAAAAGACCCCAACGAGTTTGCCTCCACCACCACCGACGTCAGCCGATTCCACTCACCCACCACCCTCTGCGTGAAAAACTTACCCCTGACATCTCCTCTGTACCTACCCCCCAGCACCTTAAACCTGTGTCCTCTCGTAGCAACCATTTCAGCCCTTGGAAATAGCCTCTGAGAGTCTCCCCTATCCAGACCTCTCAACATCTTGTAAACCTCTATCAGGTCACCTCTCATCCTTCGTCTCTCCAGGGAGAAGAGACCAAGCTCCCTCAACCTATCCTCATAAGGCATGCCCCCCAATCCAGGCAACATCCTTGTAAATCTCCTCTGCACCCTTTCAATGGCTTCAACATCTTTCCTGTAATGAGGTGACCAGAACTGCGTGCAGTACTCCAAGTGGGGTCTAACCAGGGTCCTATAAAGCTGCAGCATTATCTCCCGACTCCTAAACTCAATCCCTCGATTAATGAAGGCCAGTACGCCGTACGCCTTCTTGACCGCATCCTCCACCTGCGAGGCCGATTTAAGAGTCCTATGGACCCGGACCCCAAGGTCCTTCTGATCCTCTACACTGCTAAGAATGGTACCCTTCATATTATACTGCTGCTTCATCCCATTGGATCTGCCAAAATGGATCACCACACACTTATCCGGGTTGAAGTCCATCTGCCACTTCTCCGCCCAGTCTTGCATTCTATCTATGTCTCGCTGCAACTTCTGACATCCCTCCAAACTATCCACAACACCACCTACCTTGGTGTCGTCAGCAAACTTACCAACCCATCCCTCCACTTCCTCATCCAGGTCATTTATGAAAATGACAAACAGCAAGGGTCCCAGAACAGATCCCTGGGGCACTCCACTGGTCACTGACCTCCACGCAGAGAAAGACCCCTCCACAGCCACTCTCTGCCTTCTGCAGGCAAGCCAGTTCTGGATCCACAAGGCAACAGCCCCTTGGATCCCATGCCCTCTCACTTTCTCGATCCCAAGCCCTCTCACTTTAATAACCAAAGATGTGTGGGTTAGGTGGATTGGCCATGCTAAATTGCCCCTTAGTGTCCAAAGATGTGTAGGTTAGGTGGATTGGCCATGCTAAATTGTCCCTTAGTGTCCAAAGATGTGTATGTTAGGTGGATTGGCCATGCTAAATTGTCCCTTAGTGTCCAAAGATGTGTGGATTAGGTGGATTGGCCATGCTAAATTGCCCCTTAGTGTCCAAAGATGTGTGGATTAGGTGGATTGGCCATGCTAAATTGCCCCTTAGTGTCCAAAGATGTGTGGATTAGGTGGATTGGCCATGCTAAATTGCCCCTTAGTGTCCAAAGATGTGCAGGTTAGGTGGATTGGCCATGCTAAATTGCCCCTTAGTGTCCAAAGATGTGCAGGTTAGGTGGATTGGCCATGCTAAATTGCCCCTTAGTATCCAAAGATCTGCAGGTTAGGTGGATTGGCCATGCTAAATTGCCCCTTAGTGTCCAAAGATGTGCAGGTTAGGTGGATTGGCCATGCTAAATTGCCCCTTAGTGTCCAAAGATGTGCAGGTTGGGTGGATTGGCCATGCTAAATTGCCCCTTAGTGTCCAAAGATGTGCAGGTTGGGTGGATTGGCCATGCTAAATTGCCCCTTAGTGTCCAAAGATGTGTAGGTTAGGTGGATTGGCCGTGCTAAATTGCCTCTTAGTGTCCAAAGATGTGCAGGTTGGGTGGATTGGCCATGCTAAATTGCCCCTTAGTGTCTAAAGATGTGTAGGTTAGGTGGATTGGCCATGCTAAATTGCCCCTTAGTGTCTAAAGATGTGTAGGTTAGGTGGATTGGCCGTGCTAAATTGCCTCTTAGTGTCCAAAGATGTGCAGGTTGGGTGGATTGGCCATGCTAAATTGCCCCTTAGTGTCCAAAGATGTGCAGGTTGGGTGGATTGGCCATGCTAAACTGTCCCCTTAGTGTCCAAAGATGTGCAGGTTGGGTGGATTGGCCATGCTAAACTGTCCCCTTAGTGTCCAAAGATGTGCAGGTTAGGTGGATTGGCCATGCTAAACTGTCCCCTTAGTGTCCAAAGATGTGCAGGTTAGGGGGATTGGCCGTGCTAAATTGCCCCTTAGTGTCTAAAGATGTGCAGGTTGGGTGGATTGGCCATGCTAAATTGCCCCTTAGTGTCCAAAGATGTGTGGGTTAGGGGAAAATGTGCAGAATTACAGTGAGGTAGAGTGCGTGGATAAGACGCTCTGTCAGAGAGTCGGTGAAGATTTGATGGGCTGAATGGCCTCTTCTGAGCTGTAGGGATGAGATGAAGGACAGGGCAGTCCAGAGGGGCTTTATCTGGTCCGTGTGCCCGTGTGGGGTATCGGAGGCTGGTATCTATCGAGCGGGAGGGGAGATCCACCCTTGCCCGCCGTGCTAATCGCGCCCCCTCCATTGACGTAGAGCCTGCCCCATTCTTTGTCCCGTGCCAGGATGATGCCAGCGGCTGGATGCAGGACAGCTGCCTGACGCTGGGTGATGCCTACATCATCGTCTTCTCGCTGACTGAGCGGGCGAGCCTCCAGCGAGCGGGCGAGCTGAGGGACAGGCTGAGAGGACACAGACCCTTCGAGGACATCCCCATCATCCTCGTCGGCAACAAGACAGACCTGGTCCGCTCCAGGGAGGTCACGCTGGAAGGTGAGGGCGATACGGGCGGAGGGGCGTTCGGGAGGGTGAGGGCGAGATTTATCCTGTATCTAATCCCCCCCCCCCCCCCCCCGTGCTGTACCTGTCCTGGGAGTGTTTGATGGGGACAGTGTAGAGGGAGCTTTACTCTGTTTCTAACCCCGTGCTGTACCTGTCCTGGGAGTGTTTGATGGGGGACAGTGTAGAGGGAGCTTTACTCTGTATCTAACCCCGTGCTGTACCTGTCCTGGGAGTGTTTGATGGGGACAGTGTAGAGGGAGCTTTACTCTGTATCTAACCCCGTGCTGTACCTGTCCTGGGAGTGTTTGATGGGGGGGACAGTGTAGAGGGAGCTTTACTCTGTATCTAACCCCGTGCTGTACCTGTCCTGGGAGTGTTTGATGGGGGGGACAGTGTAGAGGGAGCTTTACTCTGTATCTAACCCCGTGCTGTACCTGTCCTGGGAGTGTTTGATGAGGACAGTGTAGAGGGAGCTTTACTCTGTATCTAACCCCGTGCTGTACCTGTCCTGGGAGTGTTTGATGGGGACAGTGTAGAGGGAGCTTTACTCTGTATCTAACCCCGTGCTGTACCTGTCCTGGGAGTGTTTGATGGGGGGACAGTGTAGAGGGAGCTTTACTCTGTATCTAACCCCGTGCTGTACCTGTCCTGGGAGTGTTTGATGGGGACAGTGTAGAGGGAGCTTTACTCTGTATCTAACCCCGTGCTGTACCTGTCCTGGGAGTGTTTGATGGGGGACAGTGTAGAGGGAGCTTTACTCTGTATCTAACCCCGTGCTGTACCTGTCCTGGGAGTGTTTGATGGGGACAGTGTAGAGGGAGCTTTACTCTGTATCTAACCCCGTGCTGTACCTGTCCTGGGAGTGTTTGATGGGGACAGTGTAGAGGGAGCTTTACTCTGTATCTAACCCCGTGCTGTACCTGTCCTGGGAGTGTTTGATGGGGACAGTGTAGAGGGAGCTTTACTCTGTATCTAACCCCGTGCTGTACCTGTCCTGGGAGTGTTTGATGGGGGGACAGTGTAGAGGGAGCTTTACTCTGTATCTAACCCCGTGCTGTCCCTGTCCTGGGAGTGTTTGATGGGGGACAGTGTAGAGGGAGCTTTACTCTGTATCTAACCCCGTGCTGTACCTGTCCTGGGAGTGTTTGATGGGGGACAGTGTAGAGGGAGCTTTACTCTGTCTCTAACCCCGTGCTGTACCTGTCCTGGGAGTGTTTGATGGGGACAGTGTAGAGGGAGCTTTACTCTGTATCTAACCCCGTGCTGTACCTGTCCTGGGAGTGTTTGATGGGGGACAGTGTAGAGGGAGCTTTACTCTGTATCTAACCCCGTGCTGTACCTGTCCTGGGAGTGTTTGATGGGGACAGTGTAGAGGGAGCTTTACTCTGTATCTAACCCCGTGCTGTACCTGTCCTGGGAGTGTTTGATGGGGGACAGTGTAGAGGGAGCTTTACTCTGTATCTAACCCCGTGCTGTACCTGTCCTGGGAGTGTTTGATGGGGACAGTGTAGAGGGAGCTTTACTCTGTATCTAACCCCGTGCTGTACCTGTCCTGGGAGTGTTTGATGGGGGACAGTGTAGAGGGAGCTTTACTCTGTATCTAACCCCGTGCTGTACCTGTCCTGGGAGTGTTTGATGGGGACAGTGGAGAGGGAGCTTTACTCTGTATCTAACCCCGTGCTGTACCTGCCCTGGGAGTGTTTGATGGGGGACAGTGTAGAGGGAGCTTTACTCTGTATCTAATCCCCCCCGTGCTGTACCTGTCCTGGGAGTGTTTGATGGGGGACAGTGTAGAGGGAGCTTTACTCTGTATCTAACCCCGTGCTGTACCTGTCCTGGGAGTGTTTGATGGGGACAGTGCAGAGGGAGCTTTACTCTGTATCTAACCCCGTGCTGTACCTGTCCTGGGAGTGTTTGATGGGGGACAGTGTAGAGGGAGCTTTACTCTGTATCTAACCCCGTGCTGTACCTGTCCTGGGAGTGTTTGATGGGGACAGTGTAGAGGGAGCTTTACTCTGTATCTAAACCTGTGCTGTACCTGTCCTGAGAGTGTTTGATGGGGACAGTGTAGAGGGAGCTTTACTCTGTATCTAACCCCGTGCTGTCCCTGTCCTGGGAGTGTTTGATGGGGGACAGTGTAGAGGGAGCTTTACTCTGTATCTAACCCCGTGCTGTCCCTGTCCTGGGAGTGTTTGATGGGGACAGTGTAGAGGGAGCTTCGCTCTGTATGTAACCCCGTGCTGTACCTGTCCTGGGAGTGTTTGATGGGGGACAGTGTAGAGGGAGCTTTACTCTGTATCTAACCCCGTGCTGTCCCTGTCCTGGGAGTGTTTGATGGGGACAGTGTAGAGGGAGCTTTCCTCTGTATCTAACCCCGTGCTGTACCTGTCCTGGGTGTGTTTGATGGGGGACAGTGTCGAGGGAGCTTTACTCTGTATCTTACCCCGTGCTGTACCTGTCCTGGGCGTGTTTGATGGGGACAGTGTAGAGGGAGCTTTACTCTGTATCGAACCCCGTGCTGTACCTGTCCTGGGTGTGTTTGATGGGGGACAGTGTCGAGGGAGCTTTACTCTGTATCTAACCCCGTGCTGTACTTGTCCTGGGAGTGTTTGATGGGGACAGTGTAGAGGGAGCTTTACTCTGTATCTAACCCCGTGCTGTACCTGTCCTGGGAGTGTTTGATGGGGGACATTGTAGAGGGAGCTTTACTCTATATCTAACCCCATGCTGTACCTGTCCTGGGAGTGTTTGACGGGGGACAGTGTAGAGGGAGCTTTACTCTGTATCTAACCCCGTGCTGTACCTGTCCTGGGAGTGTTTGATGGGGGACAGTGTAGAGGGAGCTTTACTCTGTATCTAACCCCGTGCTGTACCTGTCCTGGGAGAGTTTGATGGGGGACAGTGTAGAGGGAGCTTAACTCTGTATCTAACCCCGTGCTGTACCTGTCCTGGGAGTGTTTGATGGGGGACAGTGTAGAGGGAGCTTTACTCTGTATCTAACCCCGTGCTGTACCTGTCCTGGGAGTGTTTGATGGGGGACAGTGTAGAGGGAGCTTTACTCTGTATCTAACCCCGTGCTGTACCTGTCCTGGGAGTGTTTGATGGGGACAGTGTAGAGGGGGCTTTACTCTGTATCTAACCCCGTGCTGTACCTGTCCTGGGAGTGTTTGATGGGGGACAGTGTAGAGGGAGCTTTACTCTGTATCTAACCCCGTGCTGTCCCTGTCCTGGGAGTGTTTGATGGGGGACAGTGTAGAGGGAGCATTACTCTGTATCTAACCCCGTGCTGTACCTGTCCTGGGAGTGTTTGATGGGGGACAGTGTAGAGGGAGCTTTACTCTGTATCTAACCCTGTGCTGTACCTGTCCTGGGAGTGTTTGATGGGGACAGTGTAGAGGGAGCTTTACTCTGTATCTAACCCCGTGCTGTACCTGTCCTGGGAGTGTTTGATGGGGGACAGTATAGAGGGAGCTTTACTCTGTATCTAACCCCGTGCTGTCCCTGTCCTGGGAGTGTTTGATGGGGACAGTGTAGAGGGAGCTTTACTCTGTATCTAACCCCGTGCTGTACCTGTCCTGGGAGTGTTTGATGGGGACAGTGTAGAGGGGGCTTTACTCTGTATCTAACCCCGTGCTGTATCTGTCCTGGGAGTGTTTGATGGGGGACAGTGTAGAGGGAGCTTTACTCTGTATCTAACCCCGTGCTGTACCTGTCCTGGGAGTGTTTGATGGGGACAGTGTAGAGGGAGCTTTACTCTGTATCTAACCCCGTGCTGTACCTGTCCTGGGAGTGTTTGATGGGGGACAGTGTCGAGGGAGCTTTACTCTGTATCTTACCCCGTGCTGTACCTGTCCTGGGGGTGTTTGATGGGGACAGTGTAGAGGGAGCTTTACTCTGTATCTAACCCCGTGCTGTATCTGTCCTGGGAGTGTTTGATGGGGACAGTGTAGAGGGAGCTTTATTCTGTATCTAACCCCGTGCTGTACCTGTCCTGGGAGTGTTTGATGGGGGGACAGTGTAGAGGGAGCGTTACTCTGTATCTAACCCCGTGCTGTACCTGTCCTGGGAGTGTTTGATGGGGACAGTGTAGAGGGAGCTTTACTCTGTATCTAACCCCGTGCTGTCCCTGTCCTGGGAGTGTTTGATGGGGACAGTGTAGAGGGAGCTTTACTCTGTATCTAACCCCGTGCTGTACCTGTCCTGGGAGTGTTTGATGGGGACAGTGTAGAGGGAGCTTTACTCTGTATCTAACCCCGTGCTGTACCTGTCCTGGGAGTGTTTGATGGGGACAGTGTCGAGGGAGCTTTACTCTGTATCTAACCCCGTGCTGTACCTGTCCTGGGAGTGTTTGATGGGGGACAGTGTAGAGGGAGCTTTACTCTGTATCTAACCCCGTGCTGTACCTGTCCTGGGAGTGTTTGATGGGGACAGTGTAGAGGGAGCTTTACTCTGTATCTAACCCTGTGCTGTACCTGTCCTGGGAGTGTTTGATGGGGACAGTGTCGAGGGAGCTTTACTCTGTATCTAACCCCGTGCTGTACCTGTCCTGGGAGTGTTTGATGGGGACAGTGTAGAGGGAGCTTTACTCTGTATCTAACCCCGTGCTGTACCTGTCCTGGGAGTGTTTGATGGGGGACAGTGTAGAGGGAGCTTTACTCTGTATCTAACCCCGTGCTGTACCTGCCCTGGGAGTGTTTGATGGGGGACAGTGTAGAGGGAGCTTTACTCTGTATCTAACCCCGTGCTGTACCTGTCCTGGGAGTGTTTGATGGGGGACAGTGTAGAGGGAGCTTTACTCTGTATCTAACCCCGTGCTGTACCTGTCCTGGGAGTGTTTGATGGGGGACAGTGTAGAGGGAGCTTACTCTGTATCTAACCCCGTGCTGTACCTGTCCTGGGAGTGTTTGATGGGGACAGTGTAGAGGGAGCTTTACTCTGTATCTAACCCCGTGCTGTACCTGTCCTGGGAGTGTTTGATGGGGGACAGTGTAGAGGGAGCTTTACTCTGTATCTAACCCCGTGCTGTACCTGTCCTGGGAGTGTTTGATGGGGACAGTGTAGAGGGAGCTTTACTCTGTATCTAACCCCGTGCTGTACCTGTCCTGGGAGTGTTTGATGGGGACAGTGTAGAGGGAGCTTTACTCTGTATCTAACCCCGTGCTGTACCTGTCCCGGGAGTGTTTGATGGGGGGACAGTGTAGAGGGAGCTTTACTCTGTATCTAACCCCGTGCTGTACCTGTCCTGGGAGTGTTTGATGGGGGACAGTGTAGAGGGAGCTTTACTCTGTATCTAACCCCGTGCTGTACCTGTCCTGGGAGTGTTTGATGGGGACAGTGTAGAGGGAGCTTTACTCTGTATCTAACCCCGTGCTGTACCTGTCCTGGGAGTGTTTGATGGGGACAGTGTAGAGGGAGCTTTACTCTGTATCTAACCCCGTGCTGTACCTGTCCTGGGAGTGTTTGATGGGGGACAGTGTAGAGGGAGCTTTACTCTGTATCTAACCCCGTGCTGTACCTGTCCTGGGAGTGTTTGATGGGGGACAGTGTAGAGGGAGCTTTACTCTGTATCTAATGGGGTTCCCCATTCCTGTCGGTGAGGATTTTGGGAATGTTGACCTGTTCCTGACCTCTGACCCTCTCTCTCTCTCTGTGACCTCCCGCAGATGCCCAGTTGCAAGCGGCCACCTTCGACTGCAAGTACATCGAGACGTCTGCCGCTCTGCACCACAACACCCGCGAGCTCTTCGAGGGCGTGGTCCGCCAGCTGCGTCTGCGGCGGGGCAACGGCGCTCGGGCGAGGGAGGGGCGTGCCGGGGGAGGGAACAGCGGCGCCAGAGCGTGACGGAGCGCGCGCGGCGCTTCCTGAGGGGTTTGGTGAGCGGCGGAACCCGGGGATTCTTCCGACAGCGATCCAAGTCCTGCAACGACCTCACCGTCCTCTGACGAGCGAGGGAGCGAGGGTGGAGGGAGCGAGGGAGAGAGGGAGCGAGGGCGGAGGGAGCGAGGGCGGAGGGAGCGAGGGCGGAGGGAGCGAGGGAGCGAGGGTGGAGGAGCGAGGGAGAGAGGGCAGGGGGAGAGGGAGCGAGAGTGAGGGCGGAGGGAGCGAGGGAGCGAGGGAGCGAGGGCGGAGGGAGAGGGCGGAGGGAGCGAGGGAGGAGGAGTGAGGGCGGAGGGAGCGAGAGCGAGGTGGGGGAGTGAGGGCGGAGGGAGCGAGGGAGCGAGGGCGGAGGGAGCGAGGGAGCGAGGGCGGAGGGAGCGAGGGTGGATGGAGCGAGGGAGCGAGGGAGAGGGAGCGAGGGAGAGAGGGAGCGAGGGCGGAGGGAGCGAGGGCGGGAGCGAGGGGGGAGGGAGAGAGGGAGCGAGGGTGGAGGGAGCGAGGGCGGAGGGAGCGAGGGAGAGAGGGAGCGAAGGCGAGGGAGTGAGGGCGGAGGCAGCGAGGGCGGAGGAAGAGAGGGAGCGAGGGCGGAGGGAGTGAGGGCGGAGGGAGCGAGGGCGGCGGGAGCGAGGGTGGAGGGAGCGAGGGCGGAGGGAGCGAGGGAGAGAGGGAGCGAGGGCGGAGGGAGCGAGGGGAGCGAGGGCGGAGGGAGCGACGG
>NW_027593422.1:0-32781 GCF_964213995.1 Mustelus asterias
CCATGTAAACTTGACTACAGATTACTGTTGTCTCAAGCGGCACGGTGACACAGTGGTTAGCACTGCTGCCTCACAGCGCCAGGGACCCAGGTTCGATTCCCGGCTTGGGCCACTGTCTGTGTGGACTTTGCACGTTGTCCCCGTGTCTGCATGGGTTATCTCTGGGTGCTCCGGTTTCCTCCCACAGTCCAAAGATGTTATGTTGGGTCTTTGCCCGTCATCTTATTGCCTCATTAATGATATGTGCAGCGTTAAATTGACGGATTAAATTACGGAAAGTGTTGATCCTTTTGTGTAGGAAAAATGCTGTCTTAATTTTGGGGATTGTGGACCTTGAAGGGTTTGTTTAATCTTGTAATTTTTGGTGATCGGTTTGATCATACTAAAGGAACTTGGTGATGGGAGACTAAAGCAGATCTTGTTTCCCCGCAGGATACGATGATAAGATTTCACTGCATTTTGTAGTCACTGACCTGAGGGGAAGGAATCTGAAACCTGTTAAAGAAAGTGCTTTGTATCAGGTAACCTAATCAACTTGCAGCATGACCCTTTCCGACTGAGATGGGGACAGACCTGTTATCATGGTACCGTACCTGTCACTGGATTCAATGGTTATACTGTCCAGCGTGCCATGTACAGTATTGAAATGTGAGAACAGCTCAGCTGTGAAAGTTTCGAGATTTAATTCTTGCTAATTTGTTCAAAGAGTGTCTTTTGCATTGTCCACATTGAAATAAAGGTGGCACAGTGGTTAGCTGCCTCACAGCGCTAGGGGGCCCAGATTCGATTCCCGGCTTGGGTCACTGTCTGTGCGGAGTTTGCACGTTCTCCCCATGTCTGCGTGGGTTTCCTCCGGGTGATCCGGTTCCCTCCCACAGTCCAAAGATGTGCAAGTTAGGTGGATTGGCCGTGCTAAACTGCCTCAGGCAAAGGGTCTGTTGAAGGGTCACCCAGACTCGAAATGTTGGCTCTATTCTCTCTCCACAGATGCTGTCAGACCTGCTGAGATTTTCCAGCATTTTCTGTTTTTGTTTTAGATTCCAGCATTTTGCTTTAATCTCAATTGCCCCTTATGTCCAAAAATGTGTAGATTAGGGGGGATTAGCAGAGTAAATTCATGGGGTTACAGGAATAGGGTGGGGGGGCGGGGGTGGACCTGGGTAAGATGCTCTCAGAGAGTCGGTGCAGACTCGATGGGCCAAATGGCCTCCTCCTGCACTGTAGGGATTCTATGGAGTACTGGTACTTGTAGATTATTAGTGGTGCTGGTGGGAATAATTACGGTATTACAAAACACTGAGTGCTTCAGTCTTGATGCATTTCTTTTGTAAATCTGTAAAGTAACCACACTCTAACTTGCAACAATCCTTCATTGTGAAGCCGGAGACCAAAACTCGATTCCCTGGTTCCTGACTGTTTCTGTCTGAGAGCCATGATGTGGAGATGCCGGCGTTGGACTGGGGTGGGCACAGTCAGAAGTCTCACAACACCAGGTTAAAGCCTGTTGGACCTTAACCTGGTGTTGTGAGACTTCTTACTCTGTCTGAGAGTGTCAGGGCTCTGCGTTATTTTTCCTCTCTCGGTTAATTAGCTGAGGGCAGACTGGGATGAGTTGAGTTTGAGATTAAAAACTGGTAAATACTCAGTGTGACTGGGCAATATTACACTGGAACTCTGACACAAATATTAATTGGAGAAATCCCTTCATTCTGATGATGTGTATCTTGTTTACAGTAATTACCGATGCTAAGTAACCGTGCATTTTTGACTGAAGTCTCTGGAGAGGATATGAAGCCACATTTCCGACTCGGGCAAGAGGGCTACCCATTAAGCTACAGCTGACACAGTGTCTCATGCTTTTTTTATTCACTTGTGGGACATGGGCGTCGCTGGCTGGGCCAGCATTTGTAGCCCATCCCCAGTTGCCCTTGGAGGGCAGTTGAGAGTCAACCACATTGCTATGGCTCTGGAGTCACATGTAGGCCAGACCGGGTAAGGACGGCAGATTTCCTTCCCTAAAGGGACATTAGTGAACCAGATGGGTTTTTCCGACAATGGTTTCAGGGTCATCAGTAGATTCTTAATTCCAGATTTATTTTTATTGAATTCAAATTCCACCATCTGCCGCGGCGGGATTCGAACCCGGGTCCCCCAGAACATTCGCTGAGTTTCTGGATTAATAGTCCAGCGATAATACCACTAGGCCGTCGCCTCCCCAAAATGATGTACGCACTCTGGTACCTAATGTCCTTGATCAAGGACAAAAACCAAGGCTGCTCTACTGAGAGGATGAAATATTTTCACTGCATCTGATTTCCATGAGGAGGAAGTCCTAACGGGATGTGCGCTACATAACTACCTTGTTGCTGCTCTCTCTCTCCCTGCGACCCATCTCCTCCTTCTTGTGAATTTTCAGGGCAAGTACCTGACTGTGGAGCAGCTGACACTCGATTTCGAGTACGTCATTAATGAGGTTATAAGGAATGATGCATCCTGGTCGCAGCGATACTGTTCCTTCAGCGACTACGATATTGTCATCCTCGAGGTGAGTGGACTTGGGCTGAAAATCGAGGTGCTTTGGGGACAGCCTGGTGTGAGGTGAGTGACAGGACTTGGCTTCACAGTCACTGCATCGCAATTGACCCAATCATGCGGACATTCCATCTGTCTCACTTTGATTAACCCACGTGAAGAGGAAACTAGATTCTGGGTAAGATTATTCAGTAAAATGAACTCGTCTCCAGACGGGAAATCAATTCTGACGAAACTGAAGTTGGATAAATTTGAGCTGGAGAGGATTTTGGGTCGGTTTGCAGCGTCGCTGGTGGTGAGCCACGTTTAGTTAACAGCTAGATGTTGGAAATTAACAGAGGCAAGTTTTTCAGCGGGTCCCAGGTTTTTTTCCTTGTTTTAAACAGCGGTTTCTTCCCTGCGCCCCGTTTGTGACAGGCTGAGGAATCAGATCATTGCCAGTTCCACTCTGAACCTGTCCACACAGGGTAGTCAGAGTGTGACCAAGAATGACGGGAGATTCCAGTCTTTCCCCATGATTTGGGAGGTGAGTGGCTGGTTCCTGCTGATTTATATCCGGGCGCTCGATAAAAGGGCCTGAGCGTTTTTGGGAGTGGGACAGGAGATGGAAGCCTGACACCGGCCGGCTTCTCGCCACGTTTCAACCCTCCCATCACACCCTTTTAACTTGCTCTTCAATCCATCTTCTCTGTAGCCGGTTGTTCCTCCGACGCCTTCTGTTCAAAAGCCTGACCACTGATTATAGTTTTGTCCTTTCAGTGCCGTTCATTTCTGCTGGCTTGCTTTTGGAACTGTCATTAACACCAGTACGATGGTCATCTCTTTCTGTTTCAAGGTGTGCCCGATAACCAATCATGTCATCATTAACATAGGCCTGCTGCTCTTGGCGTACCCTTCAGATGAGGAAGGACAAATAAGGTAAGGGGGAAATCCCCTGCAGTGTGTGTGTGGTCCTGTTGTGAGACGGTGTAGACTGGGTGGATCTGAGTGACACATTTCACTGCCCTGGCAATTCTGACATTTGTTCCGTTCAGGGACTTCACGAGTAGGTTGGCGCACTGACCTTTCAGCTCCAAGATCTAGATCAAGCACACACTTGTTTGATTTTTGAGATTTGTTGTAAGCATAACTAATGGAATCAAGTGGATCGTGTATACTGCGGAGGAATGGTAGGTTGCTGCATTGTGCTGCGGAAATGGAATCGTGTTTTCTGTGATGCCAGGAATTGAATCCCACACTCCCCAAGTTTAGAAACCGCGTTCCTTTGAAAAATTCACATAAATGTTTTTGTGGTGTTGGTAGGCTCTAATAATATTGTTCTTTATAAATGATGAGATGTAAGTTTTCTTACTCCTGTTGCTTCTCAAGATACAATGTGAAATGAGTTTCTGAGCCCAGTTGATAGAAGCTCTTGCCTACACATGTGCAGCAAGAAAGAATCTAACCATTGCCCCGTGACATTCAATGGCATTACTATCGCTAACCCACCCCCCCGAACTGGACTAGCCATATAAACACTGACTACAAGAGCGGGTCAGAGGCTAGGGATACTGCAGCGAGTAACTCACCTCCTGACTCCCCAAAGCCTGTCCACCATCTACAATAAGAAGTTTAACAACACCAGGTTAAAGTCCAACAGGTTTATTTGGTAGCAAAAGCCACACAAGCTTTCGAGGCTCTGAGCCCCTTCTTCAGGTGAGTGGGAATTCTGTTCACAAACAGAACTTATAAGACACAGACTCAATTTACATGAATAATGGTTGGAATGCGAATACTTACAACTAATCCAGTCTTTAAGAAACAAAACAATGGGAGTGGAGAGAGCATCAAGACAGGCTAAAAAGATGTGTATTGTCTCCAGACAAGACAGCCAGTGAAACTCTGCAGGTCCACGCAACTGTGGGAGTTACAAATAGTGTGACATAAATTCTGATTCTAGGATCGCATGATAAAGACTCAGGAGGAAAAAAGCAGAAATATTTATGTGAAATAGTGTGACATAAACCCAATATCCCGGTTGAGGCCGTCCTTGTGTGTGCGGAACCTGGCTATCAGTTTCTGCTCCGCGACTCTGCGCTGTCGTGTGTCGCGAAGGCCGCCTTGGAGAACGCTTACCCGAATATCAGAGGCCGAATGCCCGTGACCGCTGAAGTGCTCCCCAACAGGAAGAGAACAGTCTTGCCTGGTGATTGTCGAGCGGTGTTCATTCATCCGTTGTCGCAGCGTCTGCATAGTTTCCCCAATGTACCATGCCTCGGGACATCCTTTCTTGCAGCGTATCAGGTAGACAACGTTGGCCGAGTTGCAAGAGTATGTACCGTGTACCTGGTGGATGGTGTTCTCACGTGAGATGATGGCATCTGTGTCGATGATCCGGCACGTCTTGCAGAGGTTGCTGTGGCAGGGTTGTGTGGTGTCTTGGTCACTGTTCTCCTGAAGGCTGGGTAGTTTGCTGCGGACAATGGTCTGTTTGAGGTTGTGCGGTTGTTTGAAGGCAAGAAGTGGGGGTGTGGGGATGGCCTTGGCGAGATGTTCGTCTTCATCAATGACATGTTGAAGGCTCCGGAGGAGATGCCGTAGCTTCTCCGCTCCGGGGAAGTACTGGACAACGAAGGGTACTCTGTCCACTGTGTCCCGTGTTTGTCTTCTGAGGAGGTCGGTGCGGTTTTTCGCTGTGGCGCGTTGGAACTGTTGATCAATGAGTCTAGCGCCATATCCTGTTCTTATGAGGGCATCTTTCAGCGTCTGGAGGTGTCTGTTGCGATCCTCCTCATCCGAGCAGATCCTGTGTATACGGAGGGCTTGTCCGTAGGGGATGGCTTCTTTAACGTGTTTAGGGTGGAAGCTGGAGAAGTGGAGCATCGTGAGGTTATCCGTGGGCTTGCGGTACAGTGAGGTGCTGAGGTGACCGTCCTTAATGGAGATGCGCGTGTCCAAGAATGCAACCGATTCCGGAGAGTAGACTATGGTGAGCCTGATGGTGGGATGGAACTTGTTGATGTCATCATAGAGTTGTTTCAGTGATTGTTCACCATGAGTCCAAAGGAAGAAAATGTCATCGATGTATCTAGTGTATAGCACCGGTTGAAGGTCCCGTGCGGTGAAGAAGTCTTGTTCGAACCTGTGCATGAAGATGTTGGCATATTGAGGTGCAAATTTGGTCCCCATGGCTGTTCCGTGTGTCTGGATGAAGAACTGGTTGTTGAAGGTGAAGATATTGTGGTCCAGGATGAAGCGGATGAGATGTAAAATTGCATCTGGAAACTGGCAGTTGTTGGCGCTGAGCACTGAGGCCGTTGCAGCAATGCCATCGTCATGGGGGATGCTGGTGTAGAGTGCTGAGACATCCATTGTGACGAGGAGCGCTCCTGGTTCAACTGCTCCATGTGTGCCGAGTTTCTGTAGGAAGTCCGTCGTGTCGCGACAAAAGCTGGGGGTTCTTTGTACAATGGGTTTCAGGATGCCCTCGACATAGCCGGAGAGGTTCTCGCACAGGGTCCCATTGCCCGATACGATGGGACGGCCGGGTGTGTTTGCCTTGTGTATCTTCGGGAGGCAGTAGAGACCTCCAACGCGGGGAGTACGTGGGATGAGAGCACGGAGGGTGTTCTGAAGGTCCGGATCAAAGGTCTTGATCAGAGTGTTGAGTTGACGGGTGTGTTCTTTGGTCGGATCTGCAGGTAACTGTCTGTAGTGTTCCTCGTTGTTGAGTTGTCGGTACACTTCTTTGCAGTAATCCGTTCTGTTCAGTATGACGATGGCCCCTCCTTTGTCTGCTGGTTTGATGACAATGTTGCGGTTGGTCTTGAGAGCGTGGATGGCGTTACGTTGTGCTTGGGTGATGTTCGGGGCTGTCTTGTGAGTGCGGCTGATGAATTTGGTGTTGACGCACCTCCTGACGGCTTGGGCATACATGTCAAGTCGAGGGCAGCGGCCTTCCGGAGGAGTCCAATTCGACTCTTTCCTCTTCGGATGCACTGCGGATCTCTCTGTCGGCTGTTCCAGTTCATTGGCTGTCTCAAGTCAGGAGTGTGATGGAATACTCCCCACTTGCCTGGATGGGTGCAGCTCCAACAACACTCAAGAAGCTTGACACCACCCTAGACAAAGCAGCCCATTTGATTGGCACCCCATCCACAAACATCCACTCCCTCCACCACCGACGCTCAGTCGCAGCAGTGTGTACTATCTACATGACGCAGTGCAGGAACTCACCAAGGCTCCTTAGACATCACCTTCCAAACCCACGACCGCTTCCACCTAGAAGGATAAAGACAGCAGACACATGAGAACACCACCACCTGCGAGTTCCCCTCCAAGCCACGCACCGTCCTGAATTGGAAATATATCGGCCATTCCTTCACTGTCGCTGGGTCAAAATCCTGGAACCCCCTCCCTAACAGCACTGTGGGTGTACCTACAAGAATCACAGAATCCCACAGTGCACAAGAGGCCCTTCAGCCCATCGAGTCTGCACTGACGCATGAAAAGCCCTGAACCGCCCTCACCACCTCAAGGGCGATTAGGGATGGGCCTAATTAGCGGCACTCCTATCCTGTAAATTAATTTCTAAAAGATTTAAAATCTGTTTGGCGTCGATTGATGTAAACCTGCTAGTCTGATTCAGGGTGGCTGAGCTCCGCAAAGCCAATAAGGAGCTTCTTCTGAGGGTGGACTTGGGTGCCGTGTTCGGGGAGAGTTGGAGCCTCTTCTCGCTTGCTGCTTATGCTGTTCTTGAGCGACGAATTCTGGCACGGGAGGCAGGAATTGGGAAATGTGCTGCCTCCCAGTCCAATCACCCTTTGACTCGAGCACAAACATTCCCCTCTTCTTCTGAGTCCTTTTTAGCATGTCCAGGGCTTGAGACACTTTGTCAGTGCTGTGCTGAGCATGTTCCCGCGAGTGAGTAACTGGGGCTGTGGATCAATGTAAACGTGAATATTGTGTATATTTGTGTGTGTACACGCAGAGGAGACGAATACTGTTTCTCACTTACTATTGTACTCGTGTGCTGCTTGCAACTGCTCAACATAACACATACTGAGAGATTAAAACTGTAGCGAGCATTGTTCAAGTTTGAACATGTTTACCACAGGAACTCAATACAGATGCTAAACCCTGCCACAATTCTATAGACTGCAGGAACTGAGGATATCATTATGGTGTAAACAGAGTAACAACGACCCAATCTCACCAAATACCTTTAACATAATAAAACACATCATAGGGTGGCACAGTGGGTTAGCACTGCTGTCTCTCAGCGCCAGGGACCCGGCTTCGATTCCCGGCTTGGGTCACTGTCTGTGCGGAGTCTGCACGTTCTCCTCGTGTCTGCGTGGGTTTCCCCCGGGTGCTCTGGTTTCCTCCCACACTCCAAAGATACGCGGGTTAGGTGGATTGGCCATGGTAAATTGCCCCTGAGTGTCAGGGGGACTAGCTAGGGTAAATGTATGGGGATAGGGTCCAGGTGGGATTGTGGTCAGTGCAGACTCGATGGGCCGAATGGCCTTCTGCACTGTAGAGATTCTATGAAGCTTTAGCGAACAAAGCCAAACCAAATGGTGATTTAGAATCGGAGGCTGAAGTTTGGTCAGAGGGGTAGGTTTTAAAGGAGCCTCTCCGAGGAGGTGGAGTGGTTTAGAGCTGGATCCTGGGGCTCAGGCAGCTGAAGGCACAGCCGCCAATAGTGTGGGGTGACAAACCTAATGTGAGGACTGCCCAGAGTTCAGGATTGAAGGAGGTTACAGATGTGAGGCTGCACGTTTAATCTGGTTGTGAAAATCCCATCTGCACAAGATCACAGCTTTTCCTGTGAGCGGGAGTGGATGAAGAGGCTGATTTATTTAATCTACCCGGCGACACTGGAATACAAGGGTTCTGTAGTGAAAATGGACCATTTGGCCCATTAAGCCAACTCCTTTCACAGACCGCGCAGTCTGTTCCACTCCCACTTCATCAGCTGAAGGAAAGTTCCACAAAAATATTCCCTGGGCTACAAAGAATATGGAGCAGAATCTTGCAGCACAGAAAAGATGCCATTTGGCCCATCAAGCCTGTGCTGGCCCTTTGAAGGAGTTCCACCCTCTGCTCTTTCTCCATTGCTCTGCAATTCTCTCCCCTTTGAGTACACAGCCAGCTGCTTCTCCGAAAGTTGTTGTTTAATCTGTTTCCACTGGCCCATCAGCGACTGAGTCCCAGAACTCTGCGATAGGTCCAGGTCTCTCAACATTGAAAATAGGAGCAGGAGAAGGCCATTCAGCCCATCGAGCCTGCTCCGCCATTCCCTGTGATCACGGCCGATTCTCTATCTCAGTACCATACACCTGCGCTCCTCCCATTCCCTTTGACACCTTTAGAATCTAAAAATCTATATTTATTTTTAATATATTCAGTGACTTGGCCTCCATGGTCTTTTGTGGTAGAGAATTCCCCAGAATTCACCCTCTGAGTGAACAGGTTTCTGCTCATTTCAGTCCTAAATTGCTGACTCCATATCCTGAGACTGTGACCCCCCCCAATTCTAGATCCTCTTGGTGGCACGGTGGTTAGCACTGCTGCCTCACAGCAACAGGGACCCGGGTTCGATTCCCGGCTTGGGTCACTGTCTGTGGAGAGTCTGCACGTTCTCCCCGTGTCTGCGTGGGTTTCCTCCGGGTGCTCCGGTTTCCTCCCACAGTCCGAAAGACGTGCGGGTTAGGGTGCATTGGCCGTGCTAAATTCTCCCTCCGTGTAACCCGAACAGGCGCCGGAGTGTGGCGACTAGGGGATTTTCACAGTAACTTCATTGCAGCGTTAATGTGAGCCTACTTGTTACACTAATAAAAAACTTTACTTTAAAGGGGAAACATCATCCAAATTTATAATCTTCAACTCTGGCTAGCTATTATGCCGCAAATCTCTCAGCATGTCCCCACTCCGAGCACGGGAGCTGCTGTGTGTGTGTGTTAGTTTAATTATGTGTGTGTGTGTATCTTCCTGTAACCAGTCCTGCCTGTGTTGGTAAGCTGTGTGCCTGTGAAATGGTATTAAACTTTATTACTGATTTTTCAGACCTCGGACCTATCATACTTGTTTGAAGGGCACATGGAACCTAAATACCGGCATCTTTGCAACTGTGGGAGTTGGTGACTTGACTGCTGTACAGGGACAAACAAGGCGAGTTAAATCGTGCGTCTTTCCATTCACATCTTGCACAAGGAATCGAAATTGAGGCTAATGTTCCTTTTTCTCTGTGTGTGTGTGTGTGTCTCCCTCTCTCTCTCTCCAATCCTTTCACACAGTGGCAGTGTTTGGAGTACGTTTCGCAAAAGCTGCGTTGATATAGCAATGAGGTGGCTGGTTCCTGAAAGTACCTTCCGCAATGTAAACAGGATGACAAATGAAGCCCTGCATAAAGGTGTGCTTTCATTCTGAGGGTGTAACGTGCATGTCAGCGAATTGTATTGTACAGTGTGATCTAACCTGAAGCCATTTGCAGCCTGCCTTCTCCCTGTGTTACCCACCCACCCCAGGCACACAGACCCAAGGGTCTCGAGGCCAGTTCAATTGATCATTTGACAGGCTGCGGAGTGTTAACCGATGTGGCGTGCAGTGGTGTCCCTCTCTCTCCGATTCTGGAACCGGAAAGGAGTTGCAGGATTGCCAGTCGGAGTGAAGGAGCTCCAATTCAAACGGAACCCCCCGAGTATGCAGCTTTCACTTTGCTCCTGCTTTGAGAAAATGCCTGGACTACACTTGTGACTGCCCCTGGTGGTGTCACGAAGCCCGGAGCCCTGTGTGGGGGAAATCTTCTATGCGGGGCCAAGCCCTGTCACTCTGTGCTGCAGTCGATATTCCTCAGCCAGCTTCCCCCTGAACAAGATTCATTTCGTCATCAGCGTCAGGCATAAAGCGAGCGAGCAACGTGCAGAATTTGAGTAGCCCCACGTGCGTTTTTCCGGTTTCTGCATTGATGTGGCAAAGACCAATCATAGAAATCATAGAAACCCTACAGTGCAGAAGGAGGCCATTCGGCCCATCGAGTCTGCACCGACCACAATCCCACCCAGGCCCTAGCCCCACATATTTACCCGCTAATCCCTCTAACCTACACATCCCAGGACTCTAAGGGGCAATTTTTAACCTGGCCAATCAACCTAACCCGCACATCTTTGGACTGTGGGAGGAAACCGGAGCACCCGGAGGAAACCCACGCAGACACGAGGAGAATGTGCAAACTCCACACAGACAGTGACCCGAGCCGGGAATCGAACCCGGGACCCTGGAGCTGTGAAGCAGCAGTGCTAACCACTGTGCTACCGTGCCGCCACAGGGCGAGAGGGGAATATGGGTGGACGATCACCTGGCACTTAAGCGTGTTGGCACAGTGGTTAGCACTGCTGCCTCACAGTGTCAGGGACCTGGATTCGATTCCCGGCTTGGGTCACTGCCTGTGCGGAGTCTGCACGTTCTCCCCGTGTCTGCGTGAGTTTCCTCCGGGTGCTCCGGTTTGCACCCACAATTTGAAAGACATGCTGGTTAGGTGGATTGGCCATGCTAAATTGCCCCTTTATGTACTGGGATGCATAGGTTAAAGGATAAATATGTGGGATTAGGGGGATAGGGCCTGGGTGGGATTGTTGTTGATGTGGGCCAAATGGCCTCCTTCTGCAGTGTGGGGGATTCCATGGTGTGGAGATGCCGGCATTGGACTGGGGTCGGCACGGTAAGAAGTCTCACAACACCAGGTGATGGAGGAGCAGCGCTCCCGAAAGCTCGCGATTCCAAATAAACCTGTTGGACTTTAACCTGGTGTTGTGGGGTTCCATGTTAGAGGCTTGTGAGACCGTAACTGTAACCATGCTGTTAGTGTTGGCTGTTCAGTCTTGCTGGCCGGCATGTGACTCAGACTTGATCTGTGTTGAAACCTCCGCCTGAGAAGCAGGTTGAACAGGACAGCACCGTGGTGACTCGATGTAAATGTTGGCTTTCCTCTAGGTCGCTCGCTGAAGCGTCTGGCAGACAGTGGGCGCAGCATGTGGATTGTTCTGTAGCAGTGACTATTACTGTCATCCATTTCACCAACACATTTTCTAAAAGGGAAGATTGAAGAGCCCAGGTTTGGAGAACAAAGCCAGCCGCCGCCATTCGCATCGATGGTTTCAGAAGTTTATATTTTTTTAAACTTTTAAAACAGCTACCTCTTCGTTCAGTTTTACTTTTTCTCAATCATTCCATCTCAGGCCGAACAAGGCCAGGCCCTTGGAGGGTTTTAAACAAAAAAAAACAACTTTGTGAAAGTTTAATTAAAAGAATCTTCCAAGATATTGAATATTTCCAGTTTTTTGAGAGCGAAACATATCTCACAACTACTGCCATCCCCTCCACCCCCCCCCCCCATACCAAAGTTTTGGTATCTGCATTACCTCAGCGTCTTGATTTAGGATTTTGTTAGTTTTTGTTATGTGAATGTCTTTGGGAGACTCCAGGCCACTTGACTGAAGTGTTCCTTTTTTTTTTAAACTGTAGTTTTTGTCATATTTAACACTACTTAGGATCTAGTTTGAAAGTGCAACGAGCTGGTTACATTCCTCCTTTAACTTTGACCAGGGACAGTATCAGTCACTGGAGGCCATATGGACACTACACAGCGAGATGAACATTCCCCCTCAGTTAGACGAACCCTGCGGAATTCTTAGTTTAGACGGAATCGCAGGCACTGAGTGGCAGAACTGTATTCCGTGTTATGCTGTACCCGAGTAAGAATGTGTTCCTCCCTGTGAATTTCAATAAAATATGGAGAGTAGCTTGGTGTGAGTTGTGATCTTTTGGCCTTTTAACAATGAACATCCACTCTGGCTCATTCCACAATGGTCTAAATGAAAGGACCGTGTGCTAAGGCACGGTGGCAGGCACTGCTGCCTCACAGCGCCAGGGGCCTGGGTTCGATTCCCGGCTTGGGTCACTGTGCGGAGTTTACACGTTCTCCCCGTGTCTGCGTGGGTTTTCCTTCGGGTGCTCCGGTTTCCTCCCACAGTCCGAAAGACGTGCTGGTTAGGTGCACTGGCCGTGCTAAATTCTCCCTCAGTGTACCTGAACAGGCACCGGAGAGTGGCGGCGACTAGGGGATTTTCACAGTAACTTCATTGCAGTGTTAATGTAAGCCTACTTATGACACTAATAAATAAACTTAATGGTTGGTGTTGCGATGTATCCACAGGAATGGCCATGTGGCCCATCTGGCTCATGCTGGTGTTTGTGCTCAGATAAGCCTCCTCCCACTCCTCTTCATCTCAATATATCCTTCTATTCCTTGATACCTTGAGTGTGCTCAAGAGTGAACTAGCTAGATGGATTCAGAACTGGCTTGGCCATAGAAGACCGAGGGTGGAAGGGTGTTTTTCCTGAATGGAGGTCTGTAACTAGTAGTGTTCCACAGGGATCAAGGCTGGCCCTCTTTCGTCTGTAAATATATATATATAAATGATTTGGAAGAAAATTTAGCTGGTCTGATTAGCAAGTTTGTGGATGATACTAAGATTGGCGGAGTTGTGGATAGTGATGAAGATTGTCAGAGAATACAGCAGGATATAGGCTGGAAAATAGGGCGGAGAAATGGCAGATGGAATTTAATCTGGACAAATGCGAGGTGATGCATTTTGGGGAGGTAGATCCAATTCAGGTGGGAGCTATAAAATAAATGGCAGAACCATCAGGGGCCTAGACACACAGAGAGATCTGGGAGCACAGGTCCACAGATCCTTAAAAGTGGCAGCACAGGTGGAAAAGGTGGTGAAGAAGGCATACAGCACGCTTGCCTTCATCGGCCAGGGCATAGAGTATAAAAGTTGGCAAAATATGTTATATAAAATATTGGTTAGGCCACATTTAGAATAGTGTATATGCAATTCTGGTTGCCACACTACCAGAAGGACGTAGAGGCTTTGGAGGGAGTCCAGAAAAAGTTTACCAGGATGTTGCCTGGTACTTAGCTATGAGGAGAGGTTGAATAAACTGGGATTGTTCTCCCTGGAAAGACGGAGACTGAGGGGCTGCCTGATAGAAGTTTATAAAATTATGAGGGGCATAGATAGGGTGAACAGTTGGAAGCTTTTTCCCCAGGGCAGAAATGACAATTACAAGGGGACACAAGTTCAAGGTAAGGGGGGGAAAGGTTCAGTCGAGATGTGCAGGGGAAGTTTTTTTTACACAGAGGGTGGTGGGGGCCTGGAATGCACTGCCAAGTGAGGTGGTTGAGGCAGATACATTAGCCACATTTAAGATGTATCTGGATAGACGCATGAACAGGCAGAGGAACAGGGGGTTACAGGCAGTTGGTCGAGATAGGACAATGTGATCGGCTCAGGCTTGGTGGGCTGAAGGGCCTGATCCTGTACTGCTTTGTTTGTGTATCCAACTTCCCTTATTCACCTTCAACTACTTTCTGTAGCAGTGTACCACATTCTCACCACTCTTTGTGCAACTAAGTTTCTCCTGATTCTTTAATGGATTATTAGTGACCATCTTGCGTTGTATGGTCCAAAAGGCTGGGAGATATCTTCTCCATGTCTAAATCCCTCCATAATTTGAAAGGCCAATTGGTTGACCCTTCAGTCTATTCCAGAGCAGTATTTCCCAAACCAGGATCTGTTGGGGGAGGGGGGAGGTCTGGGGTCGATTGAGACTTTTCGGATGCTCTGTGAAATAGTAATGAGGAGCCACGCTTGCTGCAAGCGAGGTGGGAGCGGAGCGCGGCTGCCGTATGTGCAGTGCTGGTGGGATGGCTTGTCTCACCTGAGAGGGGAGCAGAGTACACGTGGGGGAGCACCGATAAAGGCAGGAAGGTCATAAACAGTCGACTGATTCTGGATCCCCTAATTCTGTCTTGGAGGGTTGACTTGCTCTCTCGCTCCCTGGAAGCCTGGTGGATTTGAACCTTTGTTAGCTGAATAGCAGTGCCTCAAACCGCACGGTGAGCACTCAACCAACTTTGAGACTGCATTGCCACTGTTCTGATTACAATGGGCACACCCACTGTAACCGGTCTGACGAGTTGGAGATTTGGGGCTTCTGCAGCTCCGTCCTATTCCCTCACACCCTTTAGATGCATTGTCAGAGCAGTGCAATCAGCACTTTCTGTTCAGACGGAGTTTTAAAAGGTCCAGGAATAAGATAACGTTCCCACTGTCTCAGTTTAGAAATATATCGAGGGGAAAAATGGAACTGGATTAGAAACTTCAACATTAATGACACAATGGTTGACTTTCTGGTTAACCTTTAATAATTAAAAGTACACTTTTACATTTGTGGCACAAGAAATAAACTGATACTTTACTGCTTAAGATGCAGTTAAAACTGATTTAATAGTGTTCTCCGCACAGGACACTAATGATGTACAGTGGTACACAACGCTGTTCCCATATGCTGTGTTCCTATTCTCATGATGTGGAGATGCCAGCGTTGGACTGGGGTAAACACAGTAAGAGTTTTAACAACACCAGGTTCAAGTCCAACAGGTTTATTTGGTAGCAAATGCTATTAGCTTTCGGAGCGCTGCTCCTTCATTAGATGATGAAGGAGCAGCGCTCCGAAAGCTAATGGCATTTGCTACCAAATAAACCTGTTGGACTTTAACGTGCTGGTGTTAAAACTCTCTTACTGTGTTCCTATTCTCATGCATGGTGGAAAGGTCAACAAGGGACTTCCCTGGGGGCAGAGAGACCGTGGGGCTAAATTATCCCCAGGTCACTGCATTGATGGGGCTTTGAGAATGAGTTATGACACTGGCCTTGATCACCTTGTGTCAGACACATTTGGCGTGAGGAAGCGCAGTTTAAACACCACTTCGGAAGACTTTTAACTCTTGGGTAAGATCTGTAAAGCTGTAAGATTGGAACTCGCTGTCATGGATAACCAGTCCCATAATCATCACTGTGCAAACTTGAACTCCATCTATTCGCGTTGGTAATGAAACCCCCAACTCCATTTCCTTGGAAAACATCAACAAGCATCTCAAAACTTTATATACACAGCTATAGCCATTAAAAGAAGGAAATGTATGATCTGCAATGGACCTACAGTGTGGTGCGTGGCCCAGCATTCAGTACCTGAGCAGCAGGGATGGGAATCCGCTGTAAAACCGTTCAGTGCTCTGCTGGTAATCACTGTCCGCTCACAAAGGAAGAATGCTAACCGATGCAAGCTCCCAAAGGCTGCCAAAGTCCCAAAGGTGAACAACATAGGTGCATTTAAGGGGAAGCTAGATTAGAATCATCATAGCATCCCTACAGTGCAGGAGGAGGCCATTTGGCCCATCAGCGTCTGCACCAATCACACAATCCCACCCAGGCCCTATCCCCAAAACCCTATGTATTTACCCTAGCTAGTCCCCCCGACACTAAGGGGCAATTTAGCATGACCGATCCCCCTAACCTACACATCCTTGGACACTGAGGGGCAATTTAGCATGACCAATCCCCCTAACCTACACATCCTTGGACACTGAGGGGCAATTTAGCATGACCAATCCACGTAATCTACACATCCTTGGACACTAAGGGGCAATTTAGCATGACCAATCCCCCTAACCTACACATCCTTGGACACTGAGGGGCAATTTAGCATGACCAATCCCCCTAATCTACACATCCTTGGACACTGAGGGGCAATTTAGCATGACCAATCCCCCTAATCTACACATCCTTGGACACTGAGGGGCAATTTAGCATGACCAATCCCCCTAACCTACACATCCTTGGACACTGAGGGGCAATTTAGCATGACCAATCCACGTAATCTACACATCCTTGGACACTAAGGGGCAATTTAGCATGACCAATCCCCCTAATCTACACATCCTTGGACACTGAGGGGCAATTTAGCGTAGCCAATCCCTCAAACCCGCACATCTTTCAGACTGGGAGGAAACCGGAGCACCCGGAGGAAACCCACGTGACCCGAGCCGGGAATCGAACCTGGGTCCCTGGCGCTGTGAGGCAGCAGTGCTGACCACTGTGCCTGTAAAACACACGGGAGCAAGGAATAGAGGAAATGCTGATAAGGTGAGAGTGGAGAAGGGGTGGGAGGCAGCACATGTGGTGCACAGACACCAGCATGAAGCAGCTGAGCCAATTGGCCTGTTTAATATTAAAGTAATGTTTCCAATCACCCAACACAGTATAAATAGGAGGCTGTAAAGAGAGGACTTTGTACTGGTGATAGTGGGAGGCTGAAATCTTTTTGGTGGGACTGTGGAAGGTCTATAATGCACATTGTGTAGGGTGAGTGAGTTCTTGTGTGTTCACCATCCTGTTTATTTACCAAGTGACAAACGTGGGACAAAATCTAAAACAACAAAAACCGTCTCCACTGTGAGGAGGGTCACTAACCAGATTTAAAGTAATTGGCAAGAGAGCTAGTGGCAAGGTGAGGAGGGTTTATAATCAATGCGGGGAGTTGTGATGATCGGGAATATGCAGACTCAATACTATCATTGGGAAATACTTGAAAAGGTACATTTACAGCGCTACCAAAACAGATCAGATAGCCCTTCCAAAAAGCTAGGCCATGCAGGATGGGCCGAATGGCTGCCTTCTCTACAACTCTAGGAAAATTACCTTTGGTATCAGTATGATCGAACATTAAGATTCTACCAGCAATGGGCAGGGGCGAACATTATCTACCGTTCCATTTTTGTTATACACAGGGTTCCTGAAATTGCACAGGAAAATAACCCTTTGTACCTTTCCTAAACAGTGACCGACTGGTCTCGAGAGCAGGTCTTAATCCTGTAGATTCTGGACCAACCGCATGTGCCTTTCGAAATAAGAACAGCAAGTGCTGGATAAACTCAGCAGGTCTGGCAGCGTCTGTGGGGAGAGGCTCAGAGGTAACGCTTTGAGTGGAATAGGACGACTCTTAAAGAGTCGCTGTGAACTGGAAACATTAACTCTGTTTCTCTCTGCACTGACGGGGCCAGAACTGCTGAGTTTTTTTTCCAGCACTTTCCGTTTTAATTTCAGATCTCCGGGAGCATCTGCAGTACATTGCTTTTCCTTTCGGCTCCTGTTAATTTCCTCCACAATTCTGAAGCTGACAGGTTCACCAGGGTTTTCGGGGTATGTCTTGGAGCAGATTCTTTGACGTTCAGTGAAATGGTTGACTTCCTTGTGTTCAGGAGCGGAACGGTGGAAACCTTTGAGTCTTGTACACGTTGCAATGTCTTCTAACACCAAATGCTGCTGGAATATTGGCCTGTCTCTCCAGCAGAGAGCTCGCTACTGCAACAGTTTAGCACTGAGTGGTAATTCTGTCGACTGGTTCAAAATCAAGTGTCCAGTTTCGCTCTCGTAATTTCCAATGCCTTTCCTGGCGTCAGTTTATTAAGAGTGTAATTAATGATTCTTCGACCAGTTTCTGTAAATAACTCTTTGCCCCAAACAATCCTCTCTTCCCCCTGTTCCAGGTGAAAGTGTTTTCTGTTCTGTTGTTACATGCGTCAGTACTGGTGTGTTCGTGATCCTCTTTCAGTCTTGAGTATCGTTCAGGACTTTATTTATTATGATCATCCTGAAGATTACACAATACCCCAATTAATCCAAACACGGACCTAAAGGAAACCAAACAAAGACAACTTTGGAATGTTATTCTGCTTCACCCGTGTCCTTCCTGCAGTAATGACTGCAGCTTCAGTGAACAGAAAGAGAAAGGCACCAGACTGTGCGAACACCTCACTCTGCACAGGAAGCTGTCTGATCTGTTTCTCTCTGTAAAAATGGTGGCCAACATCTTGAGGGACTTCCTCGTGGCTTCGCTATGTCCCTCCCCTCAATCGCTCCCCCAGCAATATTACCCCACAATTTACAGCTGGAACCAACCCATGACAGGTGCCTCCGACTGTTCCGTGAGCCAACATGTTGGGAGTCCAAAGCATTCAGTGGCACAGCGGTTAGCACTGCTGCCTCACAGCGCCAGGGACACGGGTTCAATTCCAGCCTTGAGTCACTGTCTGCGCGGAGTCTGCACGTTCTCCCCGTGTCTGCGTGGGTTTCCTCTGGTTTCCTCCCACAGTCCAAAGATTAGGTTAGGTTGATTGGCTATGCTAAATTAACCCTGTAGAAGCATAGAAGCCCTACAGTGCAGAAAGAGGCCATTTGGCCCATCGAGTCAGTACCGACCACAATCCCACCCCGGCCCTACCCCCTTATCCCTACATATTTACCCGCTAATCCCTCTAACCTACGCATCTCAGGACACTAAGGGGCAATTTTAGCATAGCCAATCAACCTAACCCGCACATCTTTGGACTGTGGGAGAAAACCGGAGCACCCAGATGAAACCCACGCAGACACGAGGAGAATGTGCAAACTCCACACAGACAGTGACCCAAGCTGGGAATCGAACCCAGGTCCCTGGAGCTGTGAAGCAGCAGTGCTAACCACTGTGCTACCGTGCCTAGTGTCAGGAGGATTAGCAGGGTAAATACAAAAGGTCGTGAATGTAGCCGAATCCATCACGCAAACCAGCCTTCCATCCACTGACTCTGTCTACACTTCCCGCTGCCTCGGCAAAGCAGCCAGCATAATTAAGGACCCCACGCACCCCGGACATTCTTTCTTCCACCTTCTTCCGTCAGGAAAAAGATACAAAAGTCTGAGGTCATGCACCAACCGACTCAAGAACAGCTTCTTCCCTGCTGCTGTCAGACGTTTGAATGGACCTACCTCGCATTAAGTTGATCTTTCTCTACACCCTAGCTCTGTAACACTACATTCTGCACTCTCTCGTTTCCTTCTCTATGAACGGTATGCTTTGTCTGTATAGTGTGCGAGAAACAATACTTTTCACTGTATGTTAATACATGTGACAATAATAAATCAAATCAAATGAGGGGTTACGGGAATGGGGCGTGGGTGGGATTGCTGCAGACTCAATGGGTTGAATGGCCTCCTTCTGCACTGTAGGGATTCTATGATTCTAAATAGGGAAGAACAGAGGGAGACGTAGGCCACAGTTGCCAGTGCTACATCTGACCCGGGGAGTGCGGAGGGTAGGAGATAAAAGTGTTCCACTCCCAAGCTATTAATATTCATCACCTCAACAAGAAAGAACTTGAAGTTATATTGCGCTTTCCACAATCTTAGGACGACTCCAAGTACTTTACTGCCAATGACGTACTTGTGAAGCGCCGTCATTGTAATGTAGGAAACACAGCAGCCGATTTGTGCTCTGCAAGCTCCCACAAACAGCAATGTGATAAAGACCAGATAATATATTCTGCAAATAGAAAATGCTGGAAATACTCAGCAGGTCATCTGTAAAGAGAGAAACAGAGTTAACGTTTCAGGTCTTATTGACTTTTCCTCAGCAAGTGTGTGATTGGCCCGAAACGTTATCTTTGTCTCTCTCTCCACAGATGCTGCCTGATCTGCTGAGCCTTTCCTGTTCATTTCAGATTCCCAGCCACTGCAGTGTACTGCTTCTCCTTTGCATTGTCCTAACAATGTTGGCTGAGGGAGTGTGAAATTAACTTTTATTACACACTTTTTAAACAATGCCACTTTCCTGTGCTGCGTTCCCAGGACGTTCATAGAATCGCACAGCGCAGAAGAGACCCTTCGGCCCATCGAGTCTGCACCAGCACGCAAAAAACACCTGAACTCCCACCTAATCCCATTTACTAGCACTTTACCAGATCCATAGCCCTGAATGTTATGATGTGCCAAGTGCTCATCCAGACACCTTTTAAAGGATGTGAGGCATCCCAGCCTCCACCACCCTCCCAGGCAGCGCATTCCAGACCGTCACCACCCTCTAGGTAAAAATGTGTTTCCTCACATCCCACCCTCAACTTCCTGCCTCTCACCTTGAACTGACGTGCCCTCGTGACTGACCTTTCAACTCAGGGGAACAGCTGCTCCTTATCCACTCTGTCCACGCCCCTCATAATCTTGAACACCTCGATCAGGTCGCTCCTCAGTCTTCTCTGCTCCAGAGAAAACAACCCAAGCTTATCCATTCAATCAGGTATAGGAATGGGAGGAGGCCATTCCCACCCTTGAGCCAGTACTGCCATTCAATGAGATTATAGCTGGTATGTGACCTAAATCTTGCCATATCCCCTTATTGATCACTGCAGCAACTCACTAAGGATCCACCGAAAGCGGCTTCCAAAACTCGTGACCTCTATCGCCCAGGAGGACAAGAGCAGCACGCTTCTGGAAACATTAGTTCCACTCCAATTCACAAACCACCCTGACTTGGAAATATATCGTCTTTCTATCACTGTCGCTGGATCAGAATCCTGGAACGCCCTGGCTAATATCACCATGTGGACTGGCAACCAGCGGATCAAGAAGGGAGCTCAGCACCACCTACTCAAGGGTGATTAGGGATGGGAATAAATGCTGCCCGAGACAGTGAGGCTCACATCCCAGAAACAAAATCAAGCAAACTTGGAGTGAAGTGTCGAATTGAACAGTTTATAGAAGGAATAAGAAGCTTACACATGGCCAGGCTCTCATCACGGAATAAGACACGGGATATAGGGCACAGAAACAGGCCTTTCGGCCCAACTGCAAAATGTTGTGAATGAAGCCCAGTCCATCACTCAAACCAGCCTCCCATCCATTGACTCTGTCTACACTTCCCGCTGCCTCGGCAAAGTAGCCAGCATAATCAAGGACCCCACGCACCTCGGACATTCTCTCTTCCACCTTTTTCCGTCGGGAAAAAGATACAGAAGTCTGAGGTCACGTACCAACCGACTCAAGAACAGCTTCTTCCCTGCTGCTGTCAGACTTTTGAATGGATCTACCTCGCATTATGTTGATCTTTCTCTACACCCTAGCTATGACTGTAACACTACATTCTGCACCCTCTCGTTTCCTTCTCTATGAACGGTATGCTTTGTCTGTATAGCGCGCAGGAAACAATTCTTTTCACTGTATATTAATACATGCGACAATAATAAATCAAATCAACCACTCTATGCTGGTAAATATACAAAAATATTTTTTTTGCGCACAGGCTAAAATATTTTAAACTTTTGTTACCATTTACTGGACAGCTGTACGAAGCCTGATGAGGGGTTCACAGCAGAAGGCAGGATTTTGGAGGTCTGAAAGGATTATCGTTGGATGGAACCCCTGTAAGCAGGAGATCTTTGTGAGCATTCTGGAGGCAGAAGTTTTTCAGATCCATGGAAGCCTGAGAAACCTGGAAAGGTCACATTAGAATGAAATAAAATACTAACATGGAGGCTACAGGGTGAGAGCTACAGTATGTGATGGTCACAGGGGTGTGAGCTACAGAATGTGATGGTCACAGGGGTGTGAGCTACAGTCTGATGGCCATAGAGGTGTGAGCTACAGAATGTAATGGTCACAGGGGTGTGAGCTACAGAATGTGATGACCACAGGGGTGTGAGCTACAGAATGTGATGGTCACAGGGGTGTGAGCTACAGAATGTAATGGTCACAGGGGTGTGAGCTACAGAATGTGATGGTCACAGGGGTGTGAGCTACAGAATGTGATGACCACAGGGGTGTGAGCTACAGAATGTAATGGTCACAGGGGTGTGAGCTACAGAATGTGATGAGCACAGGGGTGTGAGCTACAGTATGTGATGGTCACAGGGGTGTGAGCTACAGTATGTGATGGTCACAGGGGTGTGAGCTACAGTATGTGATGGTCACAGGGGTGTGAGCTACAGTATGTGATGACCACAGAGGTGTGAGCTACAGCCTGATAGCCATAGAGGTGTGAGCTACAGAATGTGATGGTCACAGGGGTGTGAGCTACAGTATGTGATGACCACAGGGGTGTGAGCTACAGTATGTGATGACCACAGGGGTGTGAGCTACAGTCTGATGGCCATAGAGGTGTGAGCTACAGAATGTAATGGTCACAGGGGTGCGAGCTACAGAATGTGATGACCACAGGGGTGTGAGCTACAGCCTGATGGCCATAGAGGTGTGAGCTACAGTGATGACCACAGGGGTGTGAGCTACAGTATGTGATGACCACAGGGGTGTGAGCTACAGTATGTGATGACCACAGGGGTGCGAGCTACAGAATGTGATGACCACAGGGGTGTGAGCTACAGAATGTGATGACCACAGGGGTGTGAGCTACAGCGTGATGGCCATCGAGGTGTGAGCTACAGTGATGACCACAGGGGTGTGAGCTACAGTATGTGATGACCACAGGGGTGTGAGCTACAGTGATGACCACAGGGGTGTGAGCTACAGTGATGACCACAGGGGTGTGAGCTACAGTGATGACCACAGGGGTGTGAGCTACAGTGATGACCACAGGGGTGTGAGCTACAGTATGTGATGACCACAGGGGTGTGAGCTACAGTCTGATGGCCATCGAGGTGTGAGCTACAGTGATGACCACAGGGGTGTGAGCTACAGTGATGACCACAGGGGTGCGAGCTACAGAATGTGATGGTCATAGGGGTGTGAGCTACAGTCTGATGGCCATCGAGGTGTGAGCTGCAGTGATGACCACAGGGGTGTGAGCTACAGAATGTGATGGTCACAGGAGTGTGAGCTACAGCCTGATGGCCATAGAGGTGTGAGCTACAGTACGTTGTGGAGGGGGAGGGGGTAGTAAGATGGGAATGTGTAATTAGAAACACAAACAGATCAGCCATGGTCTTACTGAATGTTGGAACAGATTCAAGGGGCCGAATGGCCTACTTCTGCTCCCATTTTGTATGTTCATATTTTAAAAGAACTGCCACAGACGCAACGGATCAAGTGGCTGTACTAATTTATGACCCCATCTACAATTACAACAGAAATTTACAGCCAATATTACATTAGCCAGCTTCTCTGCGAGGTCCAACCTTGATAGTCCAACTCATCCATCTCTGAATGTTCCAAGTGAATCTCACCAAACAGCTGCTTGGGGTTCCTGGTATTACGATGGGAAGTGAGTTGCGATCGTACACAGAACTTGGCAAATGCTGGAGTGTGTTTAAAGTGACCTGGCTCTTCCTCCCAGCCTCAGTTTAGACTGCACTTTTCCCTCCTCCTCCCCACCCCCCAAGCTCTGGTTTGCAAACTTCCTGAGGCGTCACATTGTTCTCTCAGCTGAGGCAAGATTTGCAACCTTGGGGGAGAGGGAAAGGTTGGCCTGAGTCCCTGCCCTTTGATCCCCACGCTGATGGGCATTTTATGACAAGAAACATAACCTTAGAGTTAGAGCGGGACTGTTTTGGAGTGGACTCCAAAACACACGGTCACACAAAGGGTGGTGGAAACACAAACTCTCTCCGCCAAAAAAAGGTTGAGGATTGGGTGAGGGGGAGGGAAGGGAGTTTCAATTAAACATTTCAGTATTGGGATTGCTGGATTTTTCTTGGCAAGGGGATTAAGGTTACAGATTCGAGGCAGGAAGGTAGAGTTAAGATACAGATCAGCCATCATAGAATCATAGAAACCCTACAGTGCAGAAGGAGGCCATTCGGCCCATCGAGTCTGCACCGACCACAATCCCACCCAGGCCCTACCCCCACATATTTTACCCGCTAATCCCTCTAACCTACGCATCTCAGGGGCAATTTTAACCTGGCCAATCAACCTAACCCGCACATCTTTGGACTGTGGGAGGAAACCGGAGCACCCGGAGGAAACCCACGCAAACACGAGGAGAATGTGCAAACTCCACACAGACAGTGACCCGAGCCGGGAATCGAACCCGGGACCCTGGAGCTGTGAAGCAGCAGTGCTAACCACTGTGCTACCGTGCCGTGCCATGATTTCTAATTGAATAGTAAGGAGTCTCACAACACCAGGTTAAAGTCCAACAGGTTTATTTGGCATCACGAGCCTTCGGAGCGCTGCCTCTTCATCGGGTGAGTGAAGGTAGGTTCACAAACTCGGCATATATAGACAAAGAGACAATTTACAGATTGGAATATGAAGAATGGTTGGAATACGAGTCTTTACAGGGACAGACATTGCGAGTGGAGAGAGGGATAATCACAGGTTAAAGAGTATGAATTGTCTCAAGCCAGGACAGTTAGTGGGATTTTGCAAGCCCAGGCCCCAGGTAGGGGTTGCAGATAGTGTGACATGAACCCAAGGTCCCGGTTGAGGCCGTCCTCATGTGTGCGGAACTTGGCTATCAGTTTCTGCTTGGTGATTCTGCATTGTCGTGTGTCGTGAAGGCCGCCTTGGAGAACGCTTACCCGAAGATCAGAGGCTGAAAGCCCTTGACTGCTGAAGTGTTCCCCGGCTGGACGGGAACCTAACTGAATGGTACGGCAAATTCGAGGGGCTGAAAAGCTGCTCCTCTTCACATTGGTGGAGGTTATTGTGAGGTTATGCTGAAATGTGATGTCCTCCTTGGTTAAATAACCCGAGGACAGCTGCTGAATGCCCCCTTACATGAGGAATGATGGGGGCGGGGGGGGGGATCTGGCCAATGGCTCAAGGTCTGTGCCCCAAGATGGGCTGTCGGCATCAGGAGAGGAAGGGGGAAAACAAATAATAGGCGGGATTCTGCTTTATCCATCGTCCTTACTGGCTGTGCATGATAAAGTCGGACTGAGTCAGCACGGCTTTGTCAAGGGGAGGTCATGTCTGACAATTCTGTTAAAGTTCCTTGAGGAGATAACAAGGAAGTTAGATAAAGGAGAACCAGTGGACGTGATTTATTTAGATTTCAAGAAGGCCTTTGACAAGGTGCCGCATAGGAGACTGTTAAATAAGTTAAGAGCCCATGGTGTTAAGGGTAAGATCCTGGCATGGATAGACAATTGGTTGACTGGCAGAAGGCAGAGCGTGGGGATAAAGGGGTCTTTTTCAGGATGGCAGCCAGTGACTAGTGTTGTGCCTCAGGGGTCAGTGCTGGGACCACAATGTTTCACAATATACATTAACGATTTGGAGGAAGGAACTGAAGGCACTGTTGCCAAGTTTGCAGATGATACAAAGATATGTAGAGGGACAGGTAGTATTGAGGAAGCAGGGGGGCTGCAGAAGGACTTGGACAGGTTAGGAAAGTGGGCAAAGAAGTGGCAGCTGGAATACAATGCGGAAAGGTGTGAGGTTATGCACTTTGGAAGGAGGAATGGAGGCATAGACTATTTTCTAAATGGGAAAATGCTTAGGAAATCAGAAACACAAAGGAATTGGGAATCATTGTTCAAGATTCTCTTAAGGTTAGCGTGCAGGTTCAGTCGGCAGGAGAAGTTAGGAAGGCAAATGCAATGTTAGCATTCATGTCAAGAGGGCTAGAATACAAGAACAGGGATGTACTTCTGAGGCTGTGTAAGGCTCTGGTCAGACCCCATTTGGAGTATTGTGAACAGTTTTGGGCCCTGTATCTAAGGAAGGATGTGCTGGGCTTGGAAAAGGTCCAGAGGAAGTTCACAAGAATGATCCCTGGAATGAGGAGCTTGTCGTATGAGGAACGGTTGAGGACCCTGGGTCTGTACTCGTTGGAGTTTAGAAGGATGAGGGGGGATCTTATTGAAACTTACAGGATACCGCAAGGCTTGGATAGAGTGGACGTGGAGAGGATGTTTCCACTGGTAGGAAAAACTAGAACCAGAGGGCACAACCTCAGACTGAAGGGACGATCCTTTAAAAAAGAGATGAGGAGGAATTTCTTCAGGCAGAGAGTGGTGAATCTGTGGAACTCTTTGCCGCAGAAGGCTGTGGAGGCCGGGTCATTGAGTGTCTTTAAGACAGAGATAGATAGGTTCTTGATTAATAAGGGGATCAGGGGTGATGGGGAAAAGGCAGGAGAATGGGGATGAGAAAAATATCAGCCAGGGTTGAATGGTGGAGCAGATTCGATGGGCAGAGTGGCCTAAGTCTGCTCCTATGTCTTACGGTCTTATGAAAAATAGTCAGCGTTAGGTGGAGTTTACAAAATATTGGAGAGGCAAGGATCGAAAGTCAAGAGGTGCCCGTGAGGAGTCAGCACAGTTTACTCACTGTTTTAATTCTTGGACTGAACCCAAGTGATGATGAACCGCCTGCCTTACTTTATGCTTCACACATGACCATGAGTGGACAGGCAGACACTGAGCATCTTTGTTTCCTAGTTCAATCAGCAGCAAGCCCTGACCGCAGCACATTCACAGAGCTGTTACAGCACAAAAGGAGGCCATTTGGTCCATTATGTTTCTGCTGGCTCACTTGTAGAGCAATTCGCCCAATGTAGCTCCCTTGTCTTTCCCCCATAGCCCTACAAATATCCCCTTTTCAGATAATGATCCAATGCTATGGAACCATAGAATCCCGACAGTGCAGATGGAGGCCTTTCTGCCCATCGAGCCTGCACCGACAGCAATCCCACCTGGGCCCTATCCCCATAACCCCACGGATTTATCCTAGTCCTCCTGACACTAAGGGGCAATTTAGCACGGCCAATCCACCTAACCCACACATCCTTGGACTGTGAGAGGAAACCGGAGCACCTGGAAGAAACCCACGTGGACACGGGGAGAACGTGCAAACTCCACACAGACATTCCCTTTTGAAAGCCTCACATGACCCTGCCTCCCACCACACTCCCAGGGAGTGCATTCTGGATTCTAACCACTCGCTGCGTGAAAGCGTTTCTCCTCAGGTCCCCATTACAACTTTTTCTCAATTACCTTAACTCTGTGCCCTCTTGTTCTCAATCCTTCCACCAATGGGAACTGTTTCTCCCTCTCTACTCTGTCCGTATCCCTCGTACAAATCTCCTCTCAACTTTCTCTTACATAGGTAGATTGGAGAAGTTCTTAAACTTAAGTTTCTCATCCCTGGAACCAGTCTCGTGAATCTTTTCTGCACCCTTTCAAGTACCTTTACATCACGGTGGCACAGTGGTTCACACTGCTTCCTCACGCCAGGGGCCCGGGTTTGATTCCTAGCTTGGGACACTGACTGTGTGGAGTCTGCACGTTCTCCCCGTGTCTGCATGGGTTTCCACCGGGTGCTCCGATTTCCTCCCACAGTCTGAAAGACGTGCTGGTTAGGGTGCATTGGCCGTGCTAAATTCTCCCTTAGTGTACCCGAACGGGCGCCTGAGTGTGGCGACTAGGGGATTTTCACAGTAACTTCATTGCAGTGTTAATGTCAGCCTACTTGCGACAATCAATAAACTTTAAACACCCTCCCAGTAGTGTGACGCCCAAAACTGGATGCAATGCTTCAGTTGAGGCAAAACCAGTGTTTTACGACACCAGGTTAAAGTCCGATAGGTTTATTTGGAATCACAAACTTTCGGAGCGCTGCTCCTTCATCACCTGAGGAAGGAGCAGCGCTCCGAAAGCTTGTGATTCCAAATAAACCTGTTGGACTTTAACCTGGTGTTGTGAGACTTCTTACTGTGCCCACGCCAGTCCAACACCGGCATCCCCACCTCATTAACATAATCTCCTTCCTTTTGTACTATTAATGCCCTATTAATAAAGCCCAGGGTGCTGTATACCTTATTAACCACTCCCTCAACCGGCCCTGCCACCTCCAATAAGTTCTGCCCACAAACACTCTTTGTTTAATATCGTCTCTCTGCACTCTTCCTAGCAAAACAAATCACTATATTTCTCTGCGTTAACTTTCATCTGCCAATGGTCTGCCCGTTACACCGACGTGTCTGTGTCCTGGTTTACACTATCCTCATGGTTCACTTACTTCCAAGTTTCGTATCATCTGCAGATTGTGAAATTGTGAGCTGTGCACCAAAATCTAAGAGTAGGGCTTCTCAAACCAACTTCTGGGAAACTCCGCTCTGAACTATCCCCCCCCTCACCTCCAGGGTCTTATAAACAACCACTCAGTTTCCTGTCATTCAGCCAATTCCGTATCCATGTTGTTACTGTCCCTTTTATGCCATGATCTATAACTTTGCTCTCAATTCTGTTGCTTAAACCCTCTCCCTTGCTTACTACCCCCTAGAGCAGGGGGAGGTGGGGGGGGGAGGTCCCTGCTTCTCACCTTGAGTCTCTCCAGGCTGGCCTCCAGCCTCAGTTGCTCCACCACTTTCTGCATCAACTGGACACCGTTGCTGTTCGACATGTTTCAATGGAGCAAAGAACTTCCCAGCCCAAAGAAAAGTTAACCAAGTTAACAAGTCCACACCCAGATGGCCAATAAGTCCTTTCTCATGGTTAGGGTCCAATAGCATCGAGATGCAGTTAAATATGATCATTCTGTTCACTGGTACTATTATTTAGTGTTTTATTAAATTCACTGTGATTCCATTTCTTTAAGTGCAAAAAAAAGTAGTAATTTCTCATATCCAACCCGACAATCAAACTCGCCAAAGTCCTAAGGACCATAGTCCACGCTCCCCACACTCCAAAGATGTGCAGGTTAGGTGGATTGGCCATGCTAAATTGTCCCTTAGTGTCAGGGGCTTAGCAGGCTAAATATGTGGTGTCATGGGGATAGGGCCTGGGTGGGATTGTGGTCGGTGCGATCTTGATGGACCGAATGGCTTGCTCTTGCACTGCAGGGATTTTATGTTTTGAGAGAGAGAGAGAGAGAGCTGACAGGAGGTGATTTAACCTGAGGGTCACCTCAGGCGACGGGGCAAGGTTGAGAAGGTGGAGCCTTCATGTATAACCTCAGCCAATACGGGAATTGAACCGACGCATCACGAACCAGTCCTCCGGCTAACTGACATCTCTTCAACCTAACAACAGGGCAGTGCTGAAGGATTGGCACACTGTCAGAGGTGCTCTCAACGGAGACTTTTAAAACCCACGTTCCCCCCCTATCTGCCCCCATTCAAGAAGATGTTAAAACATCCCATGGTTCCAATATTTTAAAGAGCAGGGGAGTACTTCCCAGTGTCCTGGCTAATATTTATCCCTCAATCAACACTATTGAAACAGATTATTTGGTGATTATCTCACTGCTGTTTGTGGAAATTTGCCAATTGCCATGTTTCCGATATCACAAATGCTTCAAAAGTACTTCATTGGCTGTAAATGGGATGCAGGAGATTTGAGAATTGAAGCATGCTGGATAAATACAAATCTTTTTTTGTATGAGAATGTACAGTTTTATACTGACGCTAGAATTGTGTCGCGCAATTAGAAAAGTTGTACAGGTGTAGGATTGGGTCCGCTTGCACCCTGTACTGTTTTGAGATTAAATGTCTGGTGTGTGGTGGGACAAGCAAGTGTACAAGGGTAACTTAGTGGCCTTGGTACTGGATTAGCAAACTAGAGGTTGTATAGTTGAATCCACTATGGAAAATTGTGAAAATTAATTCAATAAAAACTTGTAATTTATGGACTGGCAATAGAAAATGACTGAAAGCTGACAGAAACACAATTGGTTCACTAATGTCCTTCAGGGAAGCTTTCACCACTACTTGGTGTTGGTCACGCTACAGGGTTGATTCCAAATACCCTCAGAACAACATGTGGGCAGTGAATGTTGCCTAACCTTTGCCTACATCTCAAAGACAGACAATAAAAATTGCAATGCTGTATACAATCAACTGCAGTTTTCACAGCGTCAACTCCAATACTTAGAAGAGAAAGGACAGCAGGTGCCTATGAGAACAGCATCATCTTCAAGATCCCTTCCAAGTCATGTACCATATCTTAACACAGGTATCGGCCATTACTTCATGCTCACTGGGTCAAGATCCTGGGACACGCACTCGTACAGCACCCATGTAGCAGCTTGATGCCTTCCACAACTTTTTAAAAGTTTATTTATTCGTGTCACAAGTAGACTTACATTAACACCGTAATGAAGTTACTGTGAAAATCCCCTAGTCGCCACACTCCGGCACCTGTTAGGGTTACACTGAGGGAGAATTTAACATGGCCAATGCATCTAACCAGCACGTCTTTCGGACTGTGGGAGGAAACTGGAGCACTCGGAGGAAACCCACGCAGACACAGGGAGAACGTGAAGACTCCGCACAGTGACCCAAGCCGGGTCCTTGGCGATGTGAGGCAGCAGTGCTAACCCATTGTGCCACCATGCTGCCCATGCCACAACTGGTAGGCACCACCCCATGGTAAAGAATGTCTTGCAGACATCAATAATAACATACTGTTTTAGTCTGGACAAGGTATTCTAGTTTTAGTTGGATGTTTATTTTTGCATCTTTTTACTTTGCTGAGATTATCCCATGTTCATCATCGTGACTGAGAAGGGGGCACTTGTTGCAATTATTTTTGTCCAGTGACCCCGTGGGACAGCTCATTACCACCCGGATTGGTCCATATTACAGGAAAACAAGAAATCAAGTTCAAGGAGGTCTACCTACGACAAACATGAAGCTGTCTAAGCATAAAATGCTGAACATCTGCAGAATCTGGTGGCACGGTGGCACAGTGGTTAGCACTGCTGCCTCACAGCGCCAGGGACCCAGGTTCGATTCCCGGCTTGGGTTCACTGTCTGTGCTGAGTCTGCACGTTCTCCCCGTGTCTGCGTGGGTTTTCTCCGGGTGCTCCGGTTTCCTCCCACAATCCAAAAGACGTGCTGGTTAGGGTGCATTGGCCATGCTAAATTCTCCCGCAGTGTTACCCGAACAGATGCTGGAGTGTGGCTAGTAAAGTAAAGTTTATTTATTAGTCACAAGTAAGGCTTACATTAACACTGCAATGAAGTTCTGTGAAATTCCCCTAGTCGCCACAGTCCGGCACCTGTTCGGGTCAATGCACCCTAACCAGGGGATTTTCACAGTAATGTCATTGCGGTGTTAATGTAAACCTACTTGTGACACTAATAAATAAACTTTAGATGCATTGGCCGTGCTAAATTCTCCCTCGGTGTACCCGAACAGGCGCCGGAGTGTGGCGACTAGGGGAATTTCACAGTAACTTCATTGCCATGTTAATACGAGCCTTACTTGTGACACTAACAAATAAACTTTGAAAAAATGTTGCGGAAGGCATACCATATTGCACATTTCCTTAAAACTGAAACTCTAACCTTCGCTGCCCACGATTGATAAATATTCTGTTCCTGAAACACCAGTCTGTCACAAAACTCTGGTGCAGCCGCACTTGGGAGTATTGCATACAATTCTGGTCACCGCATTATAGGAAGGATGTGGAAGCATTGGAAAGGGTGCAGAGGAGATTTACCAGGAAGTTGCCTGGTATAGTGGGAAGGTCTTATGAGGAAAGGCTGAGGGACTTGAGGCTGTTTTCGTTAGAGAGAAGAAGGTTAAGAGGTGACTTAACAGAGGCATACAAGATGATCAGAGGATTAGATAGGGTGGACAGTGAGAGCCTTTTTCCTCGGATGGTGATGGCTAGCACGAGGGGACATAGCTTTAAACTGAGGGGTGATAGATATAGGACGGATGTCAGAGGTAGGTTCTTCACTCAGAGTGGTGAGGGTGTGGAATGCCCTGCCTGCAGCAGTAGTGGACTCGCCAACATTAAGGGCATTTAAAGGGTCATTGGATAAACATATGAATGATATTGGAATAGTGTAGGTTAGATGGGCTTTAGATTGGTTTCACAAGTCGGCGCAACTTCGAGGGCCGAAGGGCCTGTACTGCGCTGTAATGTTCTATGTTCTATCTGGTCCCTTCAAGGGAGGCTGGTGAACACGTGTCTCGCCAGTTACTTGCCGTTGATTGGTGAATTACTGCCTCTTTTGAATATTTCATGAGCATAGAATCCTAGAATCCCTACAGTGCCAAAAAGGCCATTTGGCCCCTTGAGTCTGCACCGACTCTCTGACAGAGTATCGTGCCCAGGCCCTCTCCCCCTCCCTATCCCCATAACCCCACACCATGGCCAATCCACCAAACCTGCACATCTTTGGACACTAAGGGGTTATTTAGCATGGCCAATCCCCCTAACCTGCACAGCTTTGAACATTAAAGGGCAATTTAATTCCCCCCAGCACACACACTGGGTGCTAATTCACTAAAGTCCTGTTATGGGGTGATTGATAAAGAGCAGAATGGTCTGATGCTGCAGCCTCTCACTGTCTCCTGGGCTCAATGGAAACTCCGCGCTACTCTATGGTCGGCCGGAAAGCTCCGCCGCCGCGGGGGAACGAAGCAGGACATTGTGAGGGAATTTAACATGGTCACCCAGCAGAAGCTTATCGATTTGCGGCCTGTCGGAGGCGGGTGGTGTTTGCGGGATTCCACCCGCCCAAGGGTTTGATTCCTCGCCCTCCTCCCGCCCGCAGGCTGCAGTGGCCGCCGCTTCCAACTAGGCCGCGTTGCCATGGTGAGGCCGCTTCCGGTCCGCGGCGGGACTTCCGGGTCGAAGGTCAGAGGGAGCCAAGATGTTGCTCCAGAGACTGACGGTGAGAGACTGG
>NW_027593423.1:0-32779 GCF_964213995.1 Mustelus asterias
TCCAGGTGAAGCCTCAGTCCAGGTGATGCCTCAGTCCAGGGTGATGCCTCAGTCCAGGTGATGCCTCAGTCCAGGTGATGCCTCAGTCCAGGGTGATGCCTCAGTCCAGGTGAAGCCTCAGTCCAGGTGATGCCTCAGTCCAGGGCAATACTTCAGTCCAGGGCGATGCCTCAGTCCAGGTGAAGCCTCAGTCCAGGTGAAGCCTCAGTCCAGGGCGATGCCTCAGTCCAGGTGAATCCTCAGTCCAGGGCGATGCCTCAGTCCAGGTGATGCCTCAGTCCCGGTGATGCCTCAGCCCAGGTGATGCCTCAGTCCAGGTGACGCCTCAGTCCAGGTGAAGCCTCAGTCCAGGTGATGCCTCAGTCCAGGTGATGCCTCAGTCCAGGTGATGCCTCAGTCCAGGGTGATGCCTCAGTCCAGGTGACGCCTCAGTCCAGGGTGATGCCTCAGTCCAGGTGACGCCTCAGTCCAGGGTGAATCCTCAGTCCAGGCGTTAATGTCAGTGTTGTTTCTCTTCACGTTAGTTTTTAGCACATCCTCCTGTGATCCGTCTGCACCGATTGAGCTGGGAGAAGGAGATGTGTTTTGGGAGCCTCCGAACGATGTGGCCAATTCAACACAGCGGATGGTGGGTGATCTTAGCCTCGATGCTCGTGGTGCCTGTTTGTGTGAGGGCACTGATGTTGCTGCACCTGAGCTCCAATTTAATATGGAAGGTATTCCACAGGTAGTGTTGATGGTCTGACTCCAGTGTCTTGAGCTGCCTCCTCAACCTTGTCCACGTTTCTGCCCCGCGCAGCAAGGTAGGGATCTCTTTGACAAAGGGTCGTCTGCACTCGAAACATCAGCTCTTTCCTCTCCTTACAGATGCTGCCAGACCTGCTGAGATTTTCCAGCATTTTCTCTTTTGGTTTCAGATTCCAGCATCCGCAGTAACTTGCTTTTATAAGGTAGGGATCTCGACCACATCGTTGACCAGGAGCTTGGTTTCAGTTTGGATGTTGCGATGTTCAAACACTCGCTTCCTCAGGTGGAGAAAGGCTGCACCAGCAGATTTCAGACATTGTCGGATTTCTTCATCAATATCAGCCTTGTGAGAAAGATAAATTCCCAGGTCCTGCGAGTGTTCCTGGCACTCGTCATGAATCGTAAATCAATGGGGTTGGGGTGTGTGCATTTGGAGCTTGCTGATGGAGGACTTTGCTCTTCTGAATGTTGAGTGTAAATCCCATTTCCTGCATGCCTCAGGTAATGATTATCTGGAGATCCATTTCTCACACAACACTCACTGCAGCATCATCAACTCAATGACTGAGGTCGGGATGGGCTTAGGTTTAGAATGGAGTCGTCTGAGGTTGAATAGTTTTATTATCAATAAATAAGCTGCACTCCGGCAGAGAGCTTGTCTCCAGTCAGATGGAGCTTGGCAGCAAGGAAGGTCAGAAAGGTTTGGGGCAATGACAGAGGCTGGAATTATTTGGTCGTTCACGACCCGTCGCCACTGCCAGCGAGAACGGAGAATTTGATGCTTGGTCAAATCTCATCGCAGCGGGACAGGAGAATCCCGGCTGCGGACAAGGTTGGAGAATCCAACCCACAATCTTGTTTGACTCGTGCCTTAACCTCGAAAGGGTCTGTATTAGATCAATTGTTGAGGATCACTTGTTACATATCAACATGAAGTAAGCAAAGGAGGCAAAGAATGTTGTAGGATATTCAAATTTCAGCAGAATCTTCTCAGGATTTATAGAGTCAAAAGGCCTTTGTCCTGTCAGAGAACATCATGGAGAGAGGTTCATCTTGTTCACAAAGCTTTCTCTTTAGTTGTCGAGCCAAATCCACACTGAGATTCGTGGAGTTCAGCGAGAGTAATAAGTTGATTCCGAAGGGTTTTTGTCATGATCTTGCCTACAATGTAAAGCAGGGAGATGTCTCTGTAATTTCCACAGTTGCATTTATTCACTTTCTTAAAGATTGTCACAATCACAACATCCTTGAGATCATTCGGGATTTTCCCTTTAATCCAGATCCGTCGGAGAGGGAATTCGGAGTTGTAATGTTAGTTGCATTACATGGGGTGGCACCATGGCACAGTGGTTGGCACAGCTGCCTCACAGCACCAAGGACCTGGGTTCAATTCCCGGCGTGGGTCACAGTCTGTGCGGAGTCGGCACCTTCTCCCCGTGTCTGTGTGGGTTTCCTCTGGATGCTCCGGTTTCCTCCCACAGTCTGAAAGACGTGCTGGTTAGGTGCATTGGCCGTGCTAAATTCTCCCTCAGTGTACCCGAACAGGTGCCGGAGTGTGGCGACGAGGGGACTTTCACAGTAACTTCATTGCAGTGTTAATGTAAGCTTACATGTGACAATAATAAATAAATAATAGTTCCTCTCCTCCATGTTTTAATGTTTCAGTGAGGATTCTATCCCCTCCAGCTGCTTTGTTGTTCTTTATTTATGTGATGGTTTTCCATCAGCATCGCTGGATTTCTGAGCTTACCCCGAACTGGGTGGATTGGAGTTGAAAATTCTCGCCAACAATAGATTTCTGCTTGAAAAAGTTTTCAAAATGTTCCTGCCTTGCTTCCCCTTCCTTGCTCAGTTCTTCCCCCATCATTAGCAGATGATTGTTAAGCACTCGGATGAAGCAGGGATTCCATTCGACAGGTATAAGCTCAGGATCCACCCTCCTCTCCCCTTACTGGGGAGCAGGCTAGAAAAGATGCCCAAACATAGTCAGTCTCAGTTCTCCTGAGTGGATAGCCGCACCCATTGGGATCACCTTCTGCCGTCAAAATTCACAACACACACAAAGAGAGACCTGGAACATTGGGACTCTCATGGACAAACCTGCAATAGAGCTCTGAGAACTCTGGAGATGTCACATCCACATTGCTGCTCTGAGACCCAGTGAGCTCAAGGAACCCCCAGACAGAACAAAGAACAAAGAACAAAGAACAGTACAGCACAGGAAACAGGCCCTTCGGCCCTCCAAGCCTGTGCCGCTCCTTGGTCCAACTAGACCAATCGTTTGTATCCCTCCATTCCCAGGCTGCTCATGTGACTATCCAGGTAAGTCTTAAACGATGTCAGCGTGCCTGCCTCCACCACCCTACTTGGCAGCGCATTCCAGGCCCCCACCACCCTCTGTGTAAAAAACGTCCCTCTGATGTCTGAGTTATACTTCGCCCCTCTCAGCTTGAGCCCGTGACCCCTCGTGATCGTCACCTCCGACCTGGGAAAAAGCTTCCCACTGTTCACCCTATCTATACCCTTCATAATCTTGTATACCTCTATTAGATCTCCCCTCATTCTCCGTCTTTCCAAGGAGAACAACCCCAGTCTACCCAATCTCTCCTCATAGCTAAGACCCTCCATACCAGGCAACATCCTGGTAAACCTTCTCTGCACTCTCTCCAATGCCTCCACGTCCTTCTGGTAGTGCGGCGACCAGAACTGGATGCAGTACTCCAAATGTGGCCTAACCAGCGTTCTATACAGCTGCATCATCAAACTCCAGCTTTTATACTCTATACCCCGTCCTATAAAGGCAAGCATACCATATGCCTTCTTCACCACCTTCTCCACCTGTGTTGCCACCTTCAAGGATTTGTGGACTTGCACACCTCGGTCCCTCTGTGTTTCTATACTCCTGATGACTCTGCCATTTATTGTATAACTCCTCCCTACATTATTTCTTCCAAAATGCATCACTTCGCATTTATCCGGATTAAATTCCATCTGCCACCACTCCGCCCAATTTTCCAGCCTATCTATATCCTGCTGTATTGCCCGACAATGCTCTTCGCTATCCGCAATTCCAGCCATCTTCGTGTCATCCGCAAACTTGCTGATTACACCAGTTACACCTTCTTCCAAATCATTTATATACATCACAAATAGCAGAGGTCCCAGTACAGAGCCCTGCGGAACACCACTGGTCACAGACCTCCAGCCGGAAAAAGACCCTTTGACCACTACCCTCTGTCTCCTATGGCAGATATACTTTCTTTTGGAAATGCAAATCAGAAGAAGAGCACAGAGATCATGGAGTTGAATTTGTCACCAAGAATGACCTGGTGAGCCGACTTCATAACTTCCCTCAAGGATGAAATGGGCATCTCGTGACTTTTCGTCTCAAACTGGCAAGGAAGCAATTCTCCACCACGGACAGTGCGTCTACCCCAACCCTGAACACTGACAATGAAATCAAAGACAATTTCTGTGCCAAACTTGACAAAGTTTCCTCTGGAGTTACAAAGGTGAAAAGGCCTCCAATGCAAGTATAGCCTTTCTTCAATGCACAGACCGACACAACACACAGTACTCTGGGTATGATTTCAATTCTCTTGCAATAAAGGCCAATGCACCATTTTCCTTCCTAATTTGATTTGACTTATTATTGTCACATGTATTAACATTCAGTGAAAAGTATTGTTTCTTGCGCGCTATACAGACAAAACATACCGTTCATAGAGAAGGAAACGAGAGAGTGCAGAATGTAGTGTTACAGTCATAGCTTGGGTGTAGAGAAAGATCATCTTAATGCAAGGTAAGTCTATTCAAAATCTGACAGCAGCAGGGAAGAAGCTGTTCTTGAGTTGGTTGGTACGTGACCTCAGACTTTTATATCTTTTTTCTTAAGGAAGAAAGTGGAAGACAGAATGTCCGGGGTGCATGGGGTCCTTAATTATGCTGGCTGCTTTGCTGAGGCAGCGGGAAGTGTAGACAGATTCAATGGATGGGAGGCTGGTTTGCGTGATGGATTGGGCTAATTGCTTGCTGCACCTGCATGCTAACTTTCTGTGTTCCTTGTACAAACAAACTCACATCTCTTTGACTGTCGACACTTGCTAATTTCTCAACTTTTAAGAAATATTCTGTTTTCTTATTCTTTTGACTTGAGAATAACTTCAAATTTCTCTACGTTATACTCTAACTGCCATCTTGTTGCCCAAAAGGAGATCCTTTTCAGTACTCAGCAACAATATATTCCGGTGATAAAGAAGGGTTGTAAGAAAAGGGATAACCAGCCGTGGATAACGAAGGAAATTAAGGAGAGTATTAAATTAAAGACCGATGCGTACAGAGTGGCCAAAAATAGTGGAGAATTGGAAGATTGGGAAAACTTTTAAGAAACAAAAAGAACAACTAAGAAGGCGATAAAGAAAGGAAAGATAGGTTATGAAGTTAGGCTAGCTCTAAATATAAAAAATGATGGTAAAAGCTTTTACAAATATATAAAAAGGAATAGAGTGGCAAGAGTGAATGTTGGACCCTTGGAGGACGAGAGGGGGGATTTAATAGTGGGAAATGAGGAAATGGCTGAAACTTCAAATAAGTTTTTTGTGTCGGTCTTCACGGTGGAAGACACAAATAGTTTACCGAATATTAACGATAGAGGGTTGGTAGGAGGAGAGGTACTCAATACAATTAATGTTACCAGAGAGGCAGTGCTGGGTAGACTAACGGGCTGAAGGTGGACAAGTCCCCGGGCCCGGATGGAATGCATCCCAGGGTACTGAAAGAAATGTCAGAGGTAATAGCGGATGCGTTAGTGGTTATTTATCAAAATTCGTTGGATTCTGGGGTAGTGCCGGCGGATTGGAAAACAGCTAATGTTACGCCGCTGTTTAAAAAAGGAAATAGACAAAAGGCGGGTAACTACAGGCCGGTTAGCTTAACGTCTGTAGTTGGGAAAATGCTGGAATCCATCATTAAAGAAGAAATAGCAGGCCATCTGGATAAGAATGGTTCGATTAAGCAGACGCAGCATGGATTCATGAGGGGAAAGTTGTGCTTGACGAACTTGTTGGATTTTTATGAAGATGTGACTAGTGCGGTTGACAGAGGGGAACCGGTAGATGTGGTGTTTTTGGATTTCCAAAAGGCGTTTGATAAGGTGCCTCACAAAAGGTTGCTGAAGAAGATTGGGTCACATGGAGTTGGGGGTAGGGTGCTAGCGTGGATTGGGGATTGGCTATCCGACAGGAAGCAGAGAGTCGGAATAAATGGGTGCTTTTCTGGTTGGCAGATGGTAACTAGTGGCGTGCCGCAGGGATCGGTACTGGGGCCTCAACTATTTACCATTTATATAGACGATCTGGAGGAGGGGACTGAGTGTAGGGTAACAAAGTTTGCAGACGACACAAAGATAAGTGGAAAAGTGAATCGTGTGGAGGGCGTAGAAGGTCTGCAGAGAGGTTTGGACAGGCTGAGTGAGTGGGCGAGGATCTGGCAGATGGAGTATAACATTAACAAATGTGAGGTTATTCACTTTGGAAGAAATAATAGCAAATTGGATTATTATCTAAATGGAAAGAAATTACAACATGCTGATGTGCAGAGGGACCTGGGGGTCGTTGTGCATGAGACGCAAAAACCCAGTCTGCAGGTGCAACAGGTGATCAAGAAGGCAAATGGGATGTTGGCCTATATCGCAAGGGGGATAGAATATAAAAGCAGAGATGTCTTGCTGCATCTGTACAGGGCATTGGTGAGGCCGCAACTGGAATACTGTGTGCAGTATTGGTCCCCTTATTTGCAGAAGGATATATTGGCCTTGGAGGGAGTGCAGAGAAGGTTCACCAGGTTGATACCAGAGATGAGGGGTGTTGATTATGAGGAGAGACTGAGCAGATTGGGTTTGTATTCATTGGAATTTAGAAGGCTGAGGGGGGATCTTATAATGAAGGGGCTAGATAGGGTAGAGATGGAGAGATTCTTTCCACTTAGAAAGGAAACTAAAACTAGAGGGCACAGCCTCAAAATAAAGGGGGGTCAGCTTAGGACAGAGTTGAGGAGGAACTTCTTCTCTCAGAGGGTGGTGAATCTCTGGAATTCTCTGCCCACTGAAGTGGTGGAGGCTACCTCGTTGAATATGCTTAAATCACGGATAGATGGATTCCTGATCGGTAAGGGAATGAGGGGTTATAGGGATCAGGCGGGTAAGTGGAACTGATACACTTCAGATCAGCCATGATCTTATTGAATGGCGGGGCAGGCTCGAGGGGCTGGATGGCCTACTCCTGCTCCTATTTCTTATGTTCTTATGTTCATTCATTTAACCTGTCTATATCGCTTTGCAGCCTCTCTGCCTTTTCCCCACAGCTTACCATTCCACCTAGCTTGATATCATCAGCATACGCAAATACATTAGTCTCTGTCTTGTCATCTAAATTATTAAGATAGATTGTAAATAGCTGGACCCCTTTGCAGCACTCCACTTTTCACAGCTGCCAATTTGAAAATGTTCTTTTCTTTATTCATTCGTAGGACATGGGCGCCGCTGGCTGGCCAGCATTTATTGCCCATCCCTACTTGCCCTTGGAGGTCAGTTGAGAGTCAAGCACATTGCTGTGGCTCTAGAGTCACATGCAGGCCAGACCGGGTAAGGACGGCAGACTTCCTTCCCTAAAGGACATTTGTAAATCAGATGGGTTTTTACAACAATCGACAATGGGTTTCATGGTCATCAGTAGATTCTTAATCCCAATTTTTAAAAATTGAATTCAAATTCCGCCATCTGTCGTGGGTGGAACTCGAACCCAGGTCCCTGGAACATTCGCTTAATTTCTGGATTAATAGTCCAGCAATAATACCACGAGGCCACCGCCTCACCACAAATTGTGCAGAGGGCACAATATCAGATTAAGGGGTAACCTATTTAAGATAGCGATGAGGAGGAATTTCTTCTCTCAAAGGGTAGTGAATCTGTGGAATTCTCTACACCCTAGCTATGACTGTCATACTACATTCTGCACCCTCTCCTTTCTTTCTCTATGAACGGTATGTTTTGTCTGTATAGCGCGCAAGAAACAATACTTTTCACTGTATACTAATACATGTGACAGTAAAAAATCAAATCAAATCAAACTGGACACTCCAAACAAATTGCTGCCCATCCAAACCTTTGGTACTAAGGGAGTTCCAGTCAATGGGGAATGTTAAAATCACCCACCATAACAAGCCTTTTATTTTCACATCTTTCCAGAATCTGACTACATATCTGTTCCTCTCTCTCACACTGGCAGCTGGGAGTTCTGGAGTACAACCCCAGCATTGCGATGGCAATCTTCATTTTCCTGACCTCTACCCATAATGCCTCGCTGCAAGGTGTCCTCCCTCAACACAGCTGTGATATGCTCCCTAACCAATAATGCAACTCCTCACCTCTTTTGCTTTCTCCTCCATCTCAATTAAAACATCAATATCCCGGAACATTAAGCTGCTAATCCTATCCCTCCTTCAACCATGACTCTGTGATAGCAACAATTCCACACATTAATCCAGGCTCTAAATTCATTCATCTGACCTGTTGTGCTTCTTGCATTGAAGCAGATACAGGACGAGTCTCCAATCCTGCTGAACCCAGCAACCTTTCTCACGTTGCTCTTTCTCTCAGTTATATTTGCCTTAGTCTCAAGCTCTTCCCCAATCTCTGCCCTTACTTTTGGAGCTGTCGCCAAGCTTTGGTGAGGTTGCACGCTTTCTTCGCTTTCCCAACCTTGATAAGGCTTTGTTCCCATTGGACAGACTTGAGGTAGCCCAGCGTGGTTTAACTTCAAACCTTTTATTTATGAAGACACCTGAGTAAACGGATGGTCATCAGAGGCAGATTGTTCTGCTCTCACTCTTGGAGCCTCTCAATCATCTGACTACTGATGTCATAGTTACATCATTAATATCATCACGGCCTCATTAACATATTTAACCCATTATGCAACAGCTCCCCACTGCCCCCCCCCCCCATTACCCCCAGTATAATCTCAAACTTTTACATTCTTTTGTTAAATTATTTACATTACATTTTCCAACTTCTGAAAATCTCCTGTACAATTTACAATTTCCATCCAACTCCTCCCCTCCCCCCTCTCTAAGTCACAGTCACAAAGGGTTTCAACCTCCAACAGTGTTCTCGGCTTTCTTGGAGGACGTTGTGGACATCTGTGGTTGCTTGTCTTTCTCCTGGGAGGCAGACACATTGGTGAAGTGTGATAGCAGCTTTCCGCAACTGCTGGTATCTTGGCTGCGATCTCTATGACAACTGAACTGTCATGGTTGTGAAACCTTTTCAATGAAAGACTGATGCAAGAGAGAAGACTTAAAGGTGACACTCTGAAATAGAGAGAAGACAAACTAACATTCTCACAGGAAACACCTGCTCCGCCTTAGCAGAAAGGACCTGAAAAGATGAAGCATCCTCAACTTCAACAAAGAGTTTCACCACTGAACCATTCACTGCTGAACAGGCAATGAAAAGGGTGTTCAATATCTGAGGTTTGAATCAATCTGGATGATGAAAATAAGAATGACTCAAGTCATGTGGACACTGTTGGATTTGAGGAAAGTATGATTTCCCGACCACACTCCCTGTACTTTGAGATGGTAGTGATAACAGTGCTACACTTGCTTCAGTGTGTTACGAAGTTAGTGCTTGTAAAATTATTTAAAAATATTCTAAAATGCTAAGAGTTGTAAAATTGCATGGTCTGCAAAACAAAGGTAGGTTTTGTTTGCTATGCTTAGAGAGTTAGAAGAGATGCAGGTGTATGCTGTGTGCAGACTGAAACATTATATCGCGAGCCTAGACAGTGGTGCTGCCAAGGCCACAGGTTGTTTTTGAAGTTTGCCCAATCAGTTTAAACGAGGCACTTGAACAGCAACAACCTATCAGTTTTGAATTTGATGTTTTGATCACCTGTAAACCAATCTTACTGTGGGGATTTTGGTATGTCATCAGGGGTATAAGAGCCACAACTCCCAGCTCCAGAGAGCCAGACAGCAACTGCCACAGCTCACAGTTCTTTCAGCTTCAGAGAGACAGCCAGTAACTGTCGTCTGCCAGCGTAACAGCCACATTTATGTCTTAAAAGAAAGCCTCATCCCAATCGCAAAGGTACCAACTGAAGGAAGTGAAAACAGAAGATAAAGAAGACAGAAGATTCCAGAAGATAACACCTGGTTGCATTTTGAGTGTGACTAAAAATTCTATTTTTTTTGTTAATGAGTGGGAATTGTATTTATTCAAACAGCATTCCATTAGAAGAGTGTTTTATTCGGTTTGTTAATAGTTTAGTTAACCTGTTCACTGTCAGTTAGATAAATAAAGTGTTACTTGTTGCCTTTACAGAGAGTCTCAGGTGGTTATTTTGATTTAACCACTAAAGGTTGCTGAAGCGCAGAGAATCCCCCTTCTCACACACTCTTTAACAAATTGTGATGGGAGGAGCTTCTCTTTGGGTGGTTGTTTATAGAAAGTTTATTTATTTATTAGTCCAAAGATGTGCTGGTTAGGTTGATTGGCCATGCTAAAAATTGCCCTTAGTGTCCTGGGATGTGTAGGTTAGAGGGATTAGTGGGTAAATATGTGGGGATATGGGGGTAGGGCCTGGGTGGGATTGTGGTTGGTGCAGACTCGATGGGCCGAATGGCCTCTTTCTGTACTGTAGGGTTTCTATGATTTCTATGATAAGTAAGGCTTACATTAACACCGCAATGAAGTTACTGCGAAATTCCCCCAGTTGCCACACTCTGGCGCCTGTTCAGGTCGATGCACCTAACTAGCACGTCTTTCAGACTGTGGGAGGAAACTAGAGCACCCGGAGGAAACCCACGCAGACATGGGGAGAATGTGCAGACTCCCGTGCAGACAGTGACCCAAGCTGGGAATCGAACCCAGGTCCCTGGTGCTGTGAGGCAGCAGCGCTAACCACTGTGCCGCCGCAGTTGAGTGTTAGTTCTCCCTGGTTGAGTGTTAGTTCTCAGAGAGGAGATCAACCCCCCCACCCCCCACTTCATAACCATTGTGAGCCCCCCTGCTGTAGGCTCTGGGATGATGGTGTGATTTGTACGATGGATGATTGTACGATGGGAAACTTTACATCCACCTTGCGGGGGGGTTGGGGGGGGGGGGGGGGGTGTCAGGAAATGACAGGACCTATTTTGAGATCAGTTCCACAAAGACTCTGAAAAACCAGGCCATGTCCCAGTCTGAAAATTAAATTAGGGTTGATTGATTTGCTCACCAGACTCTGACCAGAAAGAAATATAAATTAAGTAAACTTCCAGACTGGCACAGAATTGTATGATTGTTTTGTCTTTTGCATGAAGCATTACAGAAAGTTCAACAAGTCCAGAAATAGTAGTCCATTTAGTCACATTTATTCCACAAAATAAAACAAGCTTCCTGATTTTTTATCGGAACTCCTCTCCCGGGAATGTTTATTAGTTCCATTCACCGGAAGATTGGAAAATTGCACAAGAGTGCATATGAAGTATGTGTGATGAGGCAACATGTTTTAAGGGAACGCGATGGTACAGTGCTATCATCCTGTAATCCAGGCCCCAGGGTGATGCTATGGGGATCTGGGTTTGACTTTCACCACCGCAGATGATGAAATTTGAATTCAACAAAAAAAATCTGGAATGACCAACTGATGACCATGAAATCGATTGTCGGAAAAACCCATCTGGTTCACAAATGTCCTTTAGGGAAGGAAATCTGCCGTCCTTACCTGGTCTGATCTACATGTGACTCCAGAGCCACAGCAATGTGGTTGACCTTTCAATGGCCCAGCAAGCCACTCAGTTCAGGGGCAATTAGGGATGGGCAATAAATGCTGGCACGGATAGTGACGACCACACCGTAAGAACAAATTCTTTTTAAAATTCCTCAGGTTATGTTATTACGTGTGTAATTATTTGTCAGTGTGACCTAACTCCAAAGACATGATACACGGGAGCACCCACTGCCAATGAATCGCAAAGAATCTCCATAGGAAACTGGAAATCTGAAACAGGCACAGACTCTGGCTTACACGGAACGTGCATAGTTTAGATTTAACAGGGTAAAAATTTCACATCAGGGATTATTGCTAGCATCTTACCAGATCTGCATCCGATTACAAGGGTGGCACGGTGGTTAGCACTGCAGCCTCTCAGCTCCAGCAATCCAGGTTCAATTCCCGGCACTGTCTGTGTGGAGTTTGCATGTTCTCCCCGTGTCTGCGTGAGCTTGCTCCAGGTGTTCCAGTTTCCTCCCACAGTCTGGAAGACGGGCTGGTTAGCTGCATTGGCTGTGCTAAATTCTCCCTCAGTGTACCTGAACAGGCGCTGGAGTGTGGCGACTCAGGGAATTTCACAGTAACTTCATTGCAGTGTTAATGTAAGCCTACTTGCAACTAATAAATATATAAATAATAAATAAGATTGTCCAGTACAACCTGCATCAGCTGACAGCAGACGAGGATTCCATTCTGGGCTGCATTTAGGCCCTGAAGTTAAAAGCAAACAGTGATCTTGTTTCATCGACTGGAATTTTCATGTCAGCTAAAGTGCTCTTGACCTGACTGGCTTCTGGAACAATAGAGTGCACTGAGATTATGCTGTCTGCACAGAGAGGGTACTAACCATTAATGAAATGACCCAGTGCCTAGAATTGGAGACATCACCGCAGCATGGAAATAGCATGTGTACTTTCTATCCCACTGCACTTCCAATAACAACTGTTCGAGACTACCTCGACTATTTTACACAGAATGTCGTTGTAATGACTCAAGAAGCCCGACTGGAAAGGAACATAGTTTATTTACAGAATACAAAGTAAACCCACCACTGTGGTGTACACGCACTGAACCCTGCTTGGGACTGCCGTTCAGCAGGCCCAGTCCTGGGCCTGCCTCATAAAAAGCTCAGGTAATGAATTTCAGCGGGGCAGGCCATGCTAGTTACCAGGGGAACTCATACTCAAAGCCCCACTGGGATCTCAATCAGAGATTTCCCCATGAACCTCGTGGGGGTTATCACACCCCTCCCCCTCCGAGTCCGAATGTTCCCCCTCATTCCCATGATGATGGGGCCTTCACCTGTGGCCTCATCTTCAGGGCTTTTAGGGTCTGGTCAGGGGGTGTGTAATGGGTCAACAAATACCTCTTTCACTCAAAGCGCTAAAGAGCCGCAGTACTAACTGCTATGCCACCGTGCCGCCCTTGTAATCGGAAGCAGATCTGGTGTGAAATTTTTACCCTGTTAACTCTGAACTGTGTATGTTCCTTTTAAGGAGGCTTGTCCTCGGTGGTGGCCTCTGACTGGGTTTCTGCCGCCTCTATCTCCATATCTGAGCCAGTATCATCAGCGTCCTGAGGACTGGCTCGTGAGATTTTAGTGGGTGGAACATCCCGTCCGCAGGCCCGTGTGAAGGATGCTGCCTGTGGCACGTCCATAGAGCCCATTGCCTCTGCAGAGGGTTCCTGTGACGAGGGTGACGATGTGTATTTTGAAAATTGTATCCTTGGGTTTGCACCTTATATGACACCAGTCCTGTTTTTGAGAACAACTTCTAGAATCCACAGAGAACCATCACCCACGTTCCTCACATGGACCGTATCTCCTGGTTTGAAGACTCTACCTGGTCTCTGACCATCGTGGCCTCTTTTCTGGGCTTCTTGCTTCAACACAACTTTGCCATCCAAATTTGGGAGCATCAGGCTCAGCCTAATCCAGCCATCAATAACTCTGCCAGGGCTATTCCCATCGTCACATGCTGCATAGTCTGACAGTTGAAAAGAAAACACGCGAGCTTTGTTTCCAGGGAATCTGGAGTTTGTTTCTTCATGCCACCTTTAAATGTCTGGACCACCTGCTCAGCCATGTCGTTTGAAGACGGGCAGTAAGGTGCTGTCCGGATGTGCATTATTCCATTTGTATTCATGAAGGTCTGAAACTCCCCATTGGTAATGGGGTCCCTTTGTCTGTTACGAGAATCTTGAGTCCTTTTGGGTCCATGCCTGGATCTGTTTGGTGGATACTGGCAGAGTCTCCATGAAGTTCAGAGTCATGACGACTTCATCCATCTTCGGAGATGGTAGGCTGGTGGTTAGCGACAGGTGGCTTAAGGTATCAAACGTTGGCTATATGCTTCCTTGGGTGGTGTTCTAAAGTATATTCATAGGCATCTAATATCAGCGTCCAACTTTGGATCTGGGCTAATGCGATGGGAGGAATCGCCTTGTCTTCCTTGAAGAGGCCCAGTAGAGGTTTGTGAAATGCCAACCGTAGATGTACTGCTGGGACTTTTTCACCGCGAAAACCATGGCCAAACTCCCTTTTTCGACCTGGGCATACTTCCTCTCTGCATCGCAAGGATTCGTGATGCGTATGCTATTGGACGTTCTGTCCCCTCATTCCAATGGTGCGATAGTACCGCTCCTATCCCATAGGGAGAAGCATCACAGGTTACAACAAGTGGTCTCAGGGGGTCGTAATGTGTTAGATTTGTTGACAGGAATTGTTATTTGATCTTTGCAAAGTCTTTCTTGTGGCATTTGCCACAACCATTTCTGATTTCTTTTTAAACAGTACGTGGAGTGGTGGCAGCAGGGTTATCAAGTTCGGCATGAATTTTCCATAGAAATTTATGAGACTGAGGAAAGATTTCAACTCGATTGTTGTTCCTTGGAGTCAGAGCTCCTTTAATGGCTTTCACCTTCTCTTTGAACAGGGCGCAATCCATCCTTGTCAACTCTGTACCCGAGGTACGTCACATCGTTTATCTGGAACACACATTTTTCCTTTTCAATCAAATGCCAGCATCAGAAAAACAGCGTCAGACCTCCTGCAAACTCTCCAAATGTCCCTTGCAGTTACTCCTGAGATTAAAATGTCATCCATGTAGACTGCCACTCTGGGCACCTCTTGAAGGATGTTTTCCATCACCCTCTAAAAAATGGCACAAACCAAAGGCACCCCAAAGGGGTAGCGAGTATCCATACAGTCCTTTGTGAGTATTTATTGTGACATAATTCCTGGCTGACACTTCAAGCTCCAGTTGGAGATATGCGTGGCTCATGTCTCATTTGGAAAATATGTGACACCTCCCCCCTCCACCCCCCCCACCCCCCCCCCCCCCCCCCCCCAAGCCAGTTTCGCATACAAGTGGGAGGTTCTGTTGTCAATTTATAATCCCTACAGAGACAGACCGAATTGTCAGGTTTTATAGCAGGGATGACTGGCGTGGTCCATTCAGCATATTGTACTGGGTGTATAATGCCAAGTTCCACTAGACATTCCAATTTGGCCTGTACTTTGGCATGGGGCGCATAGGGAACAGGTTATGAAGTATTTAGGTTGGGCCCCTGGGTGGGTAGGCCTTGGCCCCAGCGCCTTTAATCTTCCCTCGGCCTACTTGGAAATTTTGGGATACTTTCCAATGACTTTGTACAAACTGCTAGTACCCATTTTAAAGATCTGTTGCCAATCCAGGCAGATTTTCTGTAGCCAGTCACTTCCCGAAGGCTGGGCCTTGGTCCTTGCACTACTACTAGGGGGAGTCAGACTGTCCGCTGCCTGAGTGTAACTAGGGTTACAGAGGTCCCAATAATACGGAGAGGCTCTCAGTGTATGCGGCCAATCTAGCGTTGGTGACCCACAAGCTTAAAGACAAAATGCCCAATCAGAGTTACCTGGAACACACATTTTTCCCTTTTCAATCAAACGCCAGCATCAAAAAAACGGTGCAACACCCTCTCCAAACTGGAGAAGTATCCACAAAGGCTCCAATCACCTTGAGCGTCAGCAAGCGGAGTACACAGAGGCCCAGCGTAAAGAGTGGGAAGAGAGTGCAGAATCCAGAGCCCCACCTCCTCATCAAACATCATCTGCCAAACTTGAGGCAAAGTCTGCGGTTCCAAGATTGGACTATTCAGCCACTGTCCTCTCTGAAGTGGAAGTAAGTCCTCCTCGATGCTGAGGGACTGCCAAAGAAGAAGAGGGATGTGTCACCATGGCCTGGATTTTTGCACTCAGAGGCAAAGGAACAGCGTTCATGGCTCACCTCGCTGGCTAATGCCGACAGGGTTTCTGCGGCCTCGTCAGCAGAGATTTCCCCCGATTCAGCTACTGTGTTGTCCTCTGCAGGGGATCTGCAGCACCTGTGACAGAGCAAGCAACAGTGAGACTCAGATTGGAGAATCTTCACGGGGCCATGCAGAGCTCACAACTGGAAGTCGAAACCAGGAAACAAATTGGATTCAAATGGTTTACGGAAAGCGAAATAAAGATCAGAAAGAACAGATGGAATTGAGAGACAAGAAAACAATTTTTTTTTAATCAAAAATTTAATTCAAATAAAATTCCAATAATTTTCTTCTGAGCAAGTGAGACTCTACACTTTTAAAATTATTTTTCCGGAGCCACAGCAGTTGCTCATCAGTAATTATCACTTCCGATGCCATTGTAAACAAATACTTGCCCTAGCTTTTGCAGTCAAAATTAATGATGAGAAAGTCCTCATTATTGCAGTTCATCACCAAGGTTCCTCAGCAGCACACAACATGGTAATGCAGCACACCTCTGATAGCAACTTATAGATTTCTGCACCTAACTGCACCAGAAATAGCCGCCAGATTTTCCTGGTCACTAAAGGCAAGCCTCGTCATTGTTATTATAGAAAAATCTGGATCACCAGTGTTCTTATCCATCGTTACTGCACCTTCTCTGTTTAATGTGGCACAGTGGTTAACCAATGACGTCAATGGTTTTCTGCGCATGGGCGGACAAGTGCTCATGCACAGATGGGCATCGGTGGTCATCTTGTATTGGCAGGAGACACACTGCTTCTGAATGGCAAGTCGGTGTGCGAACAGTCTGTGGGTGGCACAGTGGTTAGCACTGCTGCATCTCAGTGCAGAGTCTGCATGTTCTGATCGTGTCTGCGTGGCTTTCCTCCGGGTGCTCCGGTTTCCTCCCACAGTCCGAAAGACGTGCTGGTTGGGTGCATTGGCCATGCTAAATTCTCCCTCAGTGTACCCGAACAGGCGCCGGAGTGTGGCGACTGGGGGATTTTAACAGTAACTTCACTGCACTGTTAATGCACTTGTGACACTAATAAACAAACTGAAACAAAAAGGAGGCTAACCACCTTGTGATCTGGGTTATGGGTTTTGTAATAATTAACTGTTTTGTTAATTGAAGCGCAGAGCTCCGTCAAGTATTAGTGGCACAATAGAATATTAGGTTAATACATCGTTAATCATGGCACCATACAGCTTTAAGAATATTGGGCTGCAGTTTATAATGGAAACTTAGAATTAAATACTAGGCATCTGAATACAGAATCCTTTCTGAATGCTTTTCTCATGTTGTAAAATATCTCCGAATACAAGGTCCACACCTGCTCTTCCGGCAGTCAGGGATGGTCTATATTTGGTGGGGATTTTGTTTATCAAGCCAAGGAGTGTTGCGATGAACAGTTTCCCATCTTGGACATGATGGCTGATTTTCCTCATCTCACTTCAATGTGCTTCGCCAGTGGGAATACATTTTGGCTAACTGTGGGCCTTACCCCCTCAATTTTCCACCCATCAATGATGTCTTAGAATCAAAGAAACCCTACAGTGCAGAAAGAGGCCATTGGGCCCACCGAGTCTGCACTGACAACAATCCCACCCAGGCCCTATCCCCGTAGCCCCACATATTTACCTTGCTAATCCCCCTGACACTAAGAAGCAATTTAGCATGGCCAATCCATCTAACCTGCACATCTTTGGAATGTGGGAAGAAACCAGAGCATGTGGAGGAAACCCACACAGACATGGGGAGAATGTGCAAATTCCATACAATCAAAGGCTGGAATTGAACCCGGGTCCCTGGAGTTGTGGGGCAGCAGTGCTAATCACCGTGCTGCCTGTCTTATGATAGCCAGTGAGATGTTTACTTCTTCATTTTTGCATCAGATTTTCCAGGGTGACTTTCACAACATTCACCAATTTGTGGGCAATTTTATTCCATGGCCCTACGTCTATTTGGAATTGAGCATGGATGGAGAAGAGATAACGTTTATTTATTAGTCACAAGTAAAGCTTAATGGAATGAAGTTACTGTGAAATTCCCCTAGTCGCCACACTCTGGCACTTGTTCGAGTCAATGTACCTAACCAGCACGTCTTTTAGACTGGGAGGAAACTGGAGCACCCAGAGGAAAACCACGCAGACAGGGAGAACATGCAAACTCCGCACAGTGACCCAAGCCAGGAATAAGGACATAAGAAATAGGAGCAGGAGCAGGCCATCCCATTTCCTTACTGATCAGATTATTATGAATCAAACCCGGGTCCCTGGCGCTGTGAGGCAGCAGTGCTAACCACTGTGCCACCGAGCCGCCCCAAAAGAGATTTTCAACCCACCAATTTCGCCTGGATTTAAAACCAAGAGGTTGAGGTTTGCAGATTGCAGCGGAAAGTCCAATGAGTAGAGCCACTTCTTGTTTTTGCGGGTTAAGATATAAATGAAGAATGAAAGTAGTAAGGACAGAGATTTTTTTTTAATGAACTACAGCACTGGCAAAGAACAAATGCAAATCTGATTTTCAAAAAAGGGATCAAATCTAGGGGATTATCAACCTGTTAACATCAAGTGGTAGAAAATATATTGGAATCTTTGATAAAAGATCATAGACTGGTGTTTCCTCTCAATTGCACTGGTTTTCAATGTCATAATTTCTGCAATATTGGTGTAAACTGATACAAAAATGTTTAATTTTAAGCACAAAACACATTCAACAAAACTTGACTTGTGATCTTTTCTGCGAGTTTGGAATAACATTGCACGTGAAGCAGCCCGCGGTCTCTGTACGAATTAATCAAACTGGGAATATCAACTAATCGTGCTCATTTGCTAAAAAGTAAAGCTCGAAAACCTTTGAGTGCAAGGACACTCACAGGCACATTCTCAATAGTATTTTTAAAGCATACTTTAAAAAGAATTTAATTTAATTTGGTACTTAATTTGTCCCCAACTTTGACTATAGAAAGGAGAGAAAAAAATATTTTTGAAAAGTCATTTAAAATTGGGTTATACACAGCTGGTGTTTTGGAATGGATTTAAAATGCGTTTTCCCCCCTGATAAGCCTATTTTCAACCACTCAAAGCAAAATAGCTTTATTTTTCCAGACACGCCAGTCCCACTGTCTCATAAATCGAGACTCTTAAAAATGAAGAGGTATCGTTTAAAAAAATCATGAGTCACCATTTTTCTCGAAATACTAACTAATATAGATTGAAGTTGGTTTATAAACCTCATTAGTGGCTTATTCATTCTCCGTCAGGTCAGTGCTGTTTACAAAAACCTAACTTACGGCATCGCAAAATGCATTATAAAAGAAACTTTAAAATCCTATCTGTTATCAGTTGTGCGTCCTGTCGTAACATTAACACACTGACCAGCCCGGAAAGACGGTTTTCAGAATCTGTCAATGAGACAGATTGCTGGGGGACATTCTATTTTGATTGACAGTTCTGTAGCCAAACAAGTCCCTGAAGTTGGGAATGACTGGTTATGTTAATTCACAAAGTGAGCAGCTTGGTTCCTTTTCCTTCTCTTCCAGCCTCTTGCGTTTTTAAAAAAAACTCTCTTGCCCTCAAGTGGGATTATTTTGCAGACCCCTAAAAAGTCTCGTCAAGCTAGAGGGGTCAGTGGACCCCAATTTACGAAGCACTGCACTAGCAAAGTTGTTCTCAATTTTTGTTTGGTTTGAAGAGTCCCCTTTTCAGATGAACTAGTCATCACTTACCCCTCATCTAAATGACACTGATTATGAATTTCAGTCTGCTGATATCGGTTTTCTTAAATATTTAGAATAGAATCATTATAGAATCCCTACAGTGCAGAAGGAGGCCATTCGGCCCATCAAGTCTGCACCGGCTCTCCAGCAGAGCATTCCACCAAGGCCCTATTCCCGCAACCCCACGTATTTACCCCGCTAATCCCCCTAACCTACACATCTTGGGACACTAAGGGGCAATTCAGCACGGCCAATCCACCTAACCTGAACATCTTTAGATTGTGGGAGGAAACGGGAGCACCTGGAGGAAACCCACGCAGACAGGGGGAGAACGTGCAAACTCCACACACACAGTGACCCAAGGCCGGAATTGAACCCGAATCCCTGGTGCCGTGAGGCAGCCGTGCTAACCACTGTCCCACCGTGCCGCCCCTAGTGGAAGAGCATTTAAGGCCTGGAATTATCACTGTATGCTCAACCTGTCGGAGAGTGAAAGCGTTCTGAGAAGCAACAGCATTCTATTCATATATCCTGCCTCTCCATTACAGACCTAGGATTTACAAGAGCAGGACATCTCTCTGCTTGCTCAATTGGTTAGATTTTCTTCCCTCATTCTTCAGGTAAGGGCAAGATTGACAAGAGAGAGAAATAAAGAGACAGAAAGGAGAAAATAAAGGGTCATTTTTGAATCTCAAAGAAAAATTGTACTACCTGCAGGAATGAGATTTCACTTGGGTCCCTGGCGCTGTGAGCAGCACGGCAGAAACACAAGTATAAGGGGCCAATGCATCATTAAGTACCAGCCCTAACTTTCTGCTGGGAGTTTAATTTGTGTTAACAGTGCAAATGCAAGAATTATTGAAACTTAGAGGCAGGTTGATGGCAAGCTTCCATTGTACGAGAGGCCAATAGCAGAGTGGCACAATCACCCAGCAATTTGTAACTCTGTCTCTCTCTTCCCGTCACAATTGCTGAGTCATTTATACACTAGCGGCATGCACATTAAATTTATCATTATTTACACAGGCAAATCCTGGGTTGTGTGTTACAAAAACCTGAATTTCATTGAATTAGCTACGCAACTAGAAACTTGGATGAAACAGTGACAGCGGGAAGAGAATCCCCATCTGTGCCAGAAAGTGGTATTAAAGTTGCTTTTCTTCCCCGCTAAATTCAATTCTCTGTGCAACATTCAGCCACATATGGGTTGGTTTGCCCATGTGGGAGAAGTGGCAGCAGTTGCTTTTTGCTGGCGTTACCATATCAAGAACAAAGGGTTTCTCGGAATGGTTAATAGTTTTGTTTGATTGTTCCCCTTTTTCTGGGAAGACAAGGGAGGGAATTTAACGTTCCTTAAATGATCACAGGATCACAAAATTGTGAAAGCACAGGAGACCATTTGGCCTGTTGTCTTTGTACAGGCTCTCTGCAGGACCACGCGTGCCCACCCCTGCCCCTTCTCCCCGTAGCACCGTACATTCTTCCTTTTCAGGTGACAATCCAATTAATGCCTCGTTTGAATCTGCAAAGTGATCCCAGTTTTGTCGTTAATACCCTGGGAATACACTAAGAAAACACAATTTGGCTAAATATGTTATGGCAAATCAGTCCCTTTTGTTGTTTGTGTAATTAGTATATTCACCGATAACACATCAGCTATGGAAATGCATACAAATATAAAAGATCTAAAATAATTAAAATCTGAGCGATCGCCAGATACATCGGAGAGGTGGGTGTCAATAATGGAATAATATTGCTGAAAAGTGCCAAAGCTTTCTGTCTTACACTCATCTGGATAAACACAAGAATGTTGAACATCAAATGATCAAAGCAATTTATGGTTGTGATTGTTTAAAATTTGACATTCTTGCATTTGTCCAGATGTGTGTGAGATGAAAAGCTTCAGCAACACGTTTCCCTTTACAGCAATGGAACAATTCTCCAGACTCTAGATGGGGCAGATTGTCTGGCCTTAATAGCCCTTCCTGATCTGGATCTCATGTCTCAACCAGCTCCCTCTACCTGCAGTTGACAACATCACAATCACAAAACATTGAAAAATATTTTTCTCCGACACACCTACATGGATATTAAAAAGTGGTTCAATGCTAACTTAGATTTTTTTAAAATGGAAGAAAATAAGTTGCTTTATGGTAAAAATCCGAGTAAATAGAAAAGAAAATTCCTAAATAAGCCTCGATAGACTACTGTGCAAGTTTTAATAGTAGATTAAGAGCACCACCTGCAGGAAAGATAATTTGGAGGAAAGTTAAGAAGGAAAAATTAAACATTGAACTGCCCATTAAATGTGATCAATAAAGATGTTTGTTAACTCAACCTAACATAGAACATAGCAGCGCAGTACAAGATTCTAACAAGATTCACTTTTCAGGCAACCCACAGGAAAAAAAACTATAAATCTGGAGTATTGTGTCCAGTTTTGGTCTCCTTATTTGAGGAAGGATGTGGTGGCATTGGAGGCAGTTCAGAGGGGGTTCACCAGATTGATTCCGGGGATGAAGTAGTTGACGTATGAGGAGAGATTAAACAGTTCAGACTTGTCTTCGCTGGAGTTTAGAAGAATGAGAAGGGATCTGGTCGAGGAATATAACATTTTAAAAGGGATTGATAAAGTAAATGTAGATCAAATGTTTCCCCTTGTGGGGCAATCTCGAACAAGAGGTCACAGGGTATAGGTTGAGAGGCGGTGGATTTAAAACTGAGATGAGGAGGAACTACTTCTCGCAGAGGGTGGTGAATTTGTGGAACTCGCTGCCCCATAGCGCGGTGGAGTCTGAATGGTTGAATGGTTTCAGGGAGGAGATAGATATATTTCTAATAAAAAAGGGAAAGAGGGATATGGGGAACAGGTGGGGAGGTGGATTTGAGACCAGGGAGAGATCAGCCGTGATCTGATTGAATGGCGGAGCAGGCTCGAAGGGCTGAACTTGCCGACTTCTGCTCCTACTCCAAAAGATGTGCGGGTTGGGTTGATTGGCCATGCTAAAATTGCCCTTAGTGTCCTGGGATGCATAGGTTAGAGGGATTAGTGGATAAATGTGTATGGATATGGGGGTAGGGCCTGGGTGGGATTGTGGTCGGTGCAGACTCGATGGGCCGAATGGCCTCTTTCTGTGCTGTAGGGATTCTAAGATTCTTCCTATGTCCCTATGTTAAAATACTATTCAAAGTACATTATGTAGGTAACCCAAATGTATTGGAAGCACTTTCTGATTCAATTGGTTCTATCCAATTAACTATTACCAACTCATGAGCTGTAAACTGGGAACACAATTTGATTTTGCAACCAAGTTATTGTGCACTTTTGAGCAGATTACAGTAGTTCAAAATCAATCATGACATATATTTGATCAGTGAATTATCTGTAGAGATGTATATTTGGGCTTTGTACCAAACACCAACAGAAAACAATGCAGCTTCCAATTCTGCACCTTCATTTTGTGTGTACCAACTCAGAGTGAAAATTAAAGTGTTTATACAATTACTTGCAGTGAGACTCTAAGCTGTATTTCTGAATTTTAAATTGAAGTGAATGGCATAATTTGTTGTCTTTTTTTTCTACTGAACGGGATCTATTTACATTAAAAATACAAACAGGATTTTGTTTTGTCATGAGCAGCACCTAATGGATTTTACAAGTATTACACAACAGATGCACTCAGAAAACAAAATAAATAAAACCTTCAGTCATTGAGAAATTATTTATTGTTCCACCTTCACACAAGTCCCCATTATTGCCCACAAGGATTTAGAATTGCAGTTTCCTGACTTGATCTGCATACACAAACATTCGGAAAACCATTTAAAGTTTTGTACATTATCATTTGAAATACAAAATCAATACCCACTCACTGTAATCTGTTTTAATGTAATTTATTTTTCTTTCCTGTAATTATATTAAGGTGTGATAGTTACAATATTTCTTTTTTTAAAGCTTTGTTCCACAGCTCATTTCATGTTCCATCTACTAAATTGTCACAAATGAAACCCGCCCTCAATTAAACTAGGTGTACCATTTTAAATGATCTGAAGCAGGAACTGGATGAATGTGCCTGATGCTTATCAGCTGTTACCCTCATGGAGAGCGCCTCTCCTTCTTCATTAACAAGTGGCACTGGATTGTGCGGAGACGATCTTTAGCTGGAGCAAACTCTGGTTGCAGCTTCAAAGTGGACTCGTACCATCGCATCGCTTTCTCGTAATCTTCCTACGAGGAAGAGGAGACAATTTTTAACACCCTGAGAATGCGGCGCCATCTCTTCACACCACTGAGACTACTACCTTTGAATGCGGCAGTGACATAGAAACATAGAAGATAGGAGCAGGAGGAGGCCATTTGGCCCTTCGAGCCTGCTCCGCCATTCATCACCATCATGGCTGATCGTCCAACTCAACAGCCTAATTCTGCTTTCTCCCCATAACCTTTGATCCCATTTGCCCCAAGTGTTATATCCAGCCGCCTCTTAAATGCATTCAATGTTTTGGCATCAACTACTTCCTGTGGTAATGAATTCCACAGGCTTGCCACTCTGGGTGAAGAAATGTCTCCTCATCTCCGTCCTAAATGGTCTACCCAGAATCCTCAGACTGTGACCCCTGGTTCTGGACTCCCCCACCATCGGGAACATCCTTCCTGCATCTACCCTGTCTTGTCCTGTTAGAATTTTATAAGTGTCTATGGGATCCCCCCTCATTCGTCTGAACTCCAGTGAAAACAATCCTAACCGAGTCAATCTCTCCTCATACATCAGTCCCACCATCCCCGGAATCAGCCTGGTAAACCTTCAGCCACCTGACTGTGCTGTCCTCTAATGATTCAGAAAATTCAAATTCCACAGCCTCATCATCTTTTGAACCACAGGCGCAAAGCTTCTTTCACCCCCAGGGTTCACCAGAGGGTTCACCCAGGCCCTTTGTTAAATCCATGAACACTGGCCCAGCAATACAACAACAACTTGCACTTATCTAGCCCCTTTAATATGATAAAATAGATCCCCAAGGGATACCAGAGAAAGTAGTTCAGGAGCTGGAAGAGCCATGGGAGGTGATTCGCTGGCTATGATTCGACAGATAAGAATTAAGCCGAACAAATCCAGTCCCACCCAGTTGGGTGCCAGTAGTTGGAAGTGGATGGTGTGGTTAACCGTGTCATAAAGGCTGCAAAACTGGTCGACAAGATAGTTTACATTTGTCACAGTCACATAGAACCTCGCTTGCAATTTCATAATCAATTCTGCATGGCTGAACTTAATTATCATAAGCAACTTATCTTCATTCCACTAACTTCTTCCAGCTAAAATGTGTACAGTAGAATCTGCTTTGATCCAGCGATTGCTGTCCTTTATTAGGCTATGTGGAACAATAGTGGGTCCAATTCTACTCGAACACTCTCTTATGACACGATTGTTGTCCTGGCATGAGTGCCTACTCTCATTCCAAGCTGCGAAGTCGAATTTATTGTGCTCCGCTTCCAGTTTTTATTTATCGGACCTTACACAGTCCCTTCTCTGTCTATTTCCTTTCTGCACTAAGTTATGCTTCTCACCATCCCACTTCCAATACCAGAAAGTGGAGGCACCCAGCAGAAGATTTCCTTCCAGAGGTCATTGGATCATGTGTACTCTTATTTCCTAGAGTTTTGCTGGTACTCTGTCTTGCGAGGCTGCCCCATTACCTCACCAGTTGTTGCATTCATCAAATCATTGGCCCTCACCTCATCCTACTTTTTGGAGGCAGAATTCCCTCTAGTGTAGTCTTAAGCACACTTCCATCACCCAATGTTCCCATTTATCTTTCCCCTGGTGTCCTCCTGTACAGCCATTGTGGATAACACTTGCTCATTTACAATCTTCCCAATACTGCAAATACATGATTTACGCACATTACCAATTTGTTGTTCACTGTATAATTTCCTTGATACTGGGGAGCGAGATTAGGTGACTGCTTTGTGACTATGTCTGTTCTAAGTGTTATCTTATCCTTTCAGTGGTTCAGTTATCCCCCTCCGACACGACCCCAATCAAGCTCAATGCAAGTCATTGATAATTAAGTTCAACATCCCATCTTGGACACTCTGGTTTCCACGATAATGCTTTTAACTCAAGACATTCGCTATACTCTCCACCTACTTCATGGCAGGGGTGCTTATAATGTGGGGTAAAAGCTGTCAGCTTCTGGTAGGAGGAAAACTGGTATTTCTTGCTGCAATCTGCTTGGAAGCTACTCATTGACACATGCTTTTCAAGGTTTTTGATATTATTTTCAAAAATTGGATTTGCATTCACATTGATGACCTTGAACTAGTGCTAAGCTGCGGGTTTCACTGAAGTGCAACATGTTACATCGAAGCAGAAATTGCAGCAGAATTAAATAAATCTTCCCACTGCAAAATTTGAAAAAGCAAAGAGTAATGGGGTAAATCAGCTACAGACAAAAAGTGTTCCTTACATGCCAATTCTTCAAACATCTGCATGCTTCGAAAGAGAGGTGCTACTTCAACACATCAATAACTTGAAGCCCGGTGAAATCAATGTAAATAGAAATTCAGAAATTCATTGAGGAGAGGCGATGGCCTAGTGGTATTATCGCTAGACAATTAATCCAGAAACCCAGCTAATGTTCTGGGACCTGGGTTCGAATCACCCCCACGGCAGATGGTTGAATTGGAATTCAATTAAAAAATCCAGAATTAAGAATCTACTGATGACCATGAAACCATTGCCGATTGTCAGAAAAACCCATCTGGTTCACTAATGTCCTTTAGGGAAGGAAATCTGCCGTCCTTACCTGGTCTGACCTATGTGTGACTCCAGAGCCACAGTAATGTGGTTGACTCTCAACTGCCCTCGGGCAACTAGGGATGGGCAATAAATGCTGGACAGCCAGTGACACCCATGACCCATGAACGAATGTTAAAAAAGCCAAACCAATTAACCATGAAAGGTACTCAAACCAACCGAGGCTCCTTACCATTGCTACGTAGACATTAGCCAGGGTAAAGTGATTGACGACAAAGTGCGGAGCGATTTCCACTGCCATCGTTGCGACGATGATGGCATCATCCCATAACTTAGCATTGTGAAAAATATTCGCCAAACTAATGAGAGGTACATCCTGCTCACAACAAAACACAAGTTAGTGAAGTATTTGATGTGAAGTTTCAGTTCAGTTTACTGCTTCGCAATGTTAGATTATCCGCTTGGAGATGTGGCATTATCAAACAGCCTGCAAATTTGAATATCAAAAACACAGAGTCCAAAACCAAGGGAAACACCGACACGAAAGCAAAATACTCCAGATCTTGGAAACTGGAATAAAAACGGGAAATATTAGAAATACTCAGCAGGTCAGACGGAGAGAAACGGGTTTCAGGTTGATAATAAAAGTAAATTACTGCGGATGCCGGAATCTGAAACCAAAAGAGAAAATGCTGGAAGGTCTCAGAGTCCGGACGACCTGGTTGTCTGGACTTGACTACAACTACCAGGAGAATTGTGCTTTATGACCCAAGGATACCAGATAGTCTCTGGATCATGGTTAGAGACTATCAGAAGCTGTTAAAGGAACTATAATTTATGATCAAGGACTGTTAACTGGACTTTGCTTCATGACTTGTATTGGGAACCCTGATGTATAAAGGTCCACACTTCTTGTGTTCAGAGAGAACTTTGGCTTCCGCTTTCAAGGGGTCAGGTTCTCCCTCAAGCAAAATACACCTTGCCTGCTCAGGAATGTTAAATAGTTTGAAGGTGAAGTTGGCTTTGCACAGACTGCAAAGAAGCAGTTTACAGGAAGTTTCTTTTTTAGATTGGATCAAATAAGCTTGTGGGCAGCTTTTGGCTCTCAGCTACATCTTGTTCATCACCATCAATATATAGTGAAGTGCTAACCCCTCATTTATAAAGAAATGCACTTCCTTTATCCCCTTGCTCTTGTAACTCCAAAGACACCTTATGTTCTGGCTTGGAAGACATTTTAAAATTTGCTAATGCTGCTATGTAATTAGATTTAAAAATTCACTTGGAGAAATCAGGCCAGCTGAAAAATTGGGGAGACCAAACGCAGACTGGGTGACCGCACTGTGGAACACCTCTGTTCAGTCTACAACCGTGACCCCGAGCTTCCAGTCGCCTGTTATTTTACTCCTCCACTTTGCTCCCTCTCTGACCTTTCTGTCCATGGTCTGCTACGGTGTTTCACTTGAGCTCAACACAAGCACAAGGAACCATCTCCCATCTTTTGATTTGAAACTCTGGATTCAACAGTGAATTCAACAATTTCAGATCACAACCCTCTGTCCCCATCAGGTTGTGTGAGCGCGCGCCTGTGTGTGCGCGTTGCTGGTTCCGTTTTTCTTTCATTCCTTCCTTAATCCCTTTACTTTGCTTTTGGACAGCTACTAAGTAGCCATTCACCATGTGGGCATGACAGCAAGATCCTGAGTTGAGATGGCAAGCGACAGGAAGTTTGGGATCGTGATGGTAAACAGAGCAAAGGCCGTGCCTTAAACAGAATTATTTGAAGAAAAAAACTATTGGGTGAGGGAGAGAAGAGAACATTGTAATTACACTGCAACAGGTACACTTCTCAGTATTCACCTCATATTTATGGGGCAGCACGGTGGCAGAGCGGTTAGCATTGCTGCCTCACAGCACCAGGGACCCGGGTTCGATTCCTGGCTTCGGTCACTGTCTGTGCGGAATCTGCACATTCTCCCCATGTCTGCATAGGTTTCCTCCGGTGCTCTGGTTTCCTCTCACAATCCAAAGATGTGTGGGTTAGGTGGATTGGCCATGATAAATTATCCCTTAGTGCCAGGGTGACTAGCTAGGGTAAATGCATGGGGTTGTGGGGATAGGGCCTGAGTGGGATTGCGGTCGGTGCAGACCCGATGGGTCGAATGGCCTCTTTCTGCACTGCAGGGATTACTATTTTATTAGATTGTTAGTCATTCTTAATGAGAATATGCCAAACAAGCTCTCATCTCACTCTGTCTTGGAACATTTATAAAAAAGCTAATCCAGACACCTGCTGCACAATCCAGTTGCTGTCGTGACTTCAACTGCAAATTATGTTTACCTGAACATTTAATATTTGCTAACAATTATTGGAAAAGTAATGCAAAGAACAGATTTTTATATTGTATACAACATCTGATGTTTTTGTCTGCATGGAAGATTCATTGGCTGGGACGTGGATAATAAATCTAACATTTTAAGTTCAGACGAGGTAACTTCAACAATTTTACAAACAGAAACAAGCTTCAAACGTTATAAATTCATGAATCTATTGAGTATCTGATCGACCCAGGGCTTATTTTGAGAAACAATGCTTCTAATTGATTAGCACTGCTGCCTCACAGTGCCAGGGACCCGGGTTCGATTCCCGGCTTGGGTCACTGTCTGTGTGGAGTTTGCAGGTTATCCCCGTGTCTGCGTGGGTTTCCTCCGGGTGCTCCTGTTTCCTCCCAGAATCCAAACATGTGCAGGTTAGGTCGTTTGGCCATGCTAAATTGCCCTTTAGTTTCCCAGGATATGTTGGTTAGATGGATTTGCCACAGGATAGGGGAGGATGGTGGGCCTGGGTAAGATACTGTCAGAGTTGGTGCAAACACAATGGGCTGAATGGCCTCGTTCTGCATTGTAGGGATTCTATGATTCTACTTAATAGAGTGCACCTTGATCTTCAAAGGATAAAGCATCGCTTTAGTTTGAGATTCCTTCTCAAACTAAAATTACCAGGTACCAAGGGTAAAATATGAAAGTAGATTCGCAGTATGGCTAAATGGAAGGAAGCACAGAATAGTTTTTAAAAGGAGCCATGTTGACATAATCACAGGAGATGGGATCTTTATACTTAATGGGATGTGGGCATCATTCACAAGGCCAGCATTTGTTGCTCATCTCAATTGCCCTTGGACTGAGTGCCTTGCTAGAGCATTTTCAGAGTCAACCACATTGCTGTGGGTCTGGAGCCACATGTTGACCAGAGCAGAAGACATTTGATTTATCATGCCCTTTGAAAAAGCTATCGCAATTCCTCGCCCTGTCCCTAAATTTTCCCTTCAAGCACATAGCCAATTCCATTTTGAAAGTTATTATTGACTCTACTTCCTCCACTGTTTCAGACAACGCATTCCAGATCACAACAACTTGCTGCATAAACATCCTGCTCTTCTGAAGTCCTCCTTGAGTCCACTTTCTCTGAGGTTCTGCTCTTTGGGGGTGGATCTTTCTCTGGAGGCTGCTGCACGGGAGTCAAAAGACAGGTGTCTTTTTGTATTTGTCCAGAGGGATTAAAAGGCTGGAAATGTCACACCCATGTGTGCAAATCTTTTTTTGTGCTAACTGAAAATGTATGTCTGTGGGAATATTGCTTATATTGGAACTATGGAGAGCTAGCTGTTAGGAATTATACCATGTCATTTTTAAGTATTTCAATTGATTAAAGTTATGCTAATTATTTTTGTTATATTTAACTTTGTTAAACAAAGTTTGTTTTAATAAAAGCTTCCTAGTGGGTTAATAGAATTACACCTGGAGCAAAACATTTTATGCATGCACTAAAGCCAAAATCAGAAAAGGTTGAGGTCTAGGCTAACTTCCTTTTAACTTTTTTCATAATTTTCTATGCAGTTGACCAACCCCTCACATACTAACCTGTCTCCTATTAACCATTATACTTCTTGTAATTTTATCCTTCCCTTCCCCGCCACTTTCTCGTTTAAAGTCCTTGTGACCACCCTATTTATCCTTTCCGTGAGAACACTGGTCCCAGTTCGGTTCGGGTGGAGACCGTCCCAATGGTATAGACCCCTCCTGTTCCAATACTGATGCCTGTGCCCCATGAAATGGAACCCCCCTTTCCCGCACCACTCCTTCAGCCATGTGTTTACTTCCCTGATTTTCTCACCCCTATGCCAATTTGCACGTAGCTCAGGTAGTAATCCAGAGATTATAACCCTTGAGGACCTGTTCTTTAATTTCGTTCCAAGTTCCTGATAATTCCCCAAACAGGTCCTCTTTCCTAGTCTTGGCTATGTCGTTTGTCCAAGTACCATGAGAACTCAAAAGAATGGACCATATCTGGAACAAAACTTTTTCCTGGTAGCTGATCACATTGAAGAAACTCAGCTATGTGTGACAAATCAGTGACATGATTTTTACGTGCCAAGTCAGCACAATGCTGAACAAAAGAGAAATCAAATGCACATCTCCAAACCTACTTACCCAGGAAAGGTATAGACCATATATTTTTCTAGTATCACTGTGAAAGAGGAGTGGATGAGAAATACTACTGATATTGAATGGTTCAATACAGGTTCACCAAAAATATTAGAAGATTATCTACTCTACTGCCCAAGATTATGTTCATCTCAGACTAAACGATATTTGCCAATGTTTCGTTAAATCATGACACATGGCAGTTCTCACCTTCATGTGGTGAGGGGCATAGTGCAATGCTTGACGTAGGCAGTCAATGGCTTTCTTTCCTTGACCTCTAACCCTCCAATACAGTGCAGCCATACTTGAAATCACCCAGGATGTTTGATTCTGTTGAAATACGAATCACAAAAGTGAGCCGACAAAACATTTTTGATTCCAATGGGATAAATGCTTGAAACCCTTGGTTCTCATTCTATAGCTCAAAAATCTAGCTTTAGACATTTTGTTTCCATAAAAGGTTCTTTGAACGCTGATGGATTTGCAATGGTGTACCGTGCTGTATTTGAATAAAAATGTTATACTATTCGTCTGTAAAGAAATATAAAAATAAATATTTGAAGCTATTAAAAAAAGACTGAGATATGCAAAAATGGCTAGGATAGTTTGCTTTAAGTTTCCACACAGCTTCTGACTAGTATGTTCTGATATCCCAGCGAAGATTAGAAATTACCATGAAAAAGAACCCAAAATCCTGTCTTATTCTGCAACATAGTAATGAACTTTGGACAGAAGGGGCGAGGAGTGGCAACACAGATTTCATGGCACAGTTCTCAAATGTGTGCAGGAACGGAGGGGTGTGGGGTGCATGTGCATCTTTGAAGGTGGCAGATCATACTGAGAGCGTGGTTAGCAAAGCATATGGGTCCTGGGCTTAAAATAGAGACATAGGGTAAAAAACAGGGGAAGTTATGCTTAACCTTTATAAAGCTCTGGTTAGGCTACAACAAGAGTATTGATTCCAGTTCTGGTCACCGCACCTTAGGAAAGATGTGAAGGTGCTCGAGATGGTACAGAAGAGATTCACCAGAAAGCTTCCAGGGAAGGGGCGGGGGTGTGGGGGGAGGGTTCAGTTACAAGGAAAGGCTGGGACTGTTCTCTTTTGAGCAAAGATTTGATAGAGGTGCATAGACTTAGATAAGATAGATAAGGAAAAAACTGCTCCCATTAGCTGATGGTGCAATGACAACAGGACACGGATTTAAGATTTTGGGGAGAATGTGAGGAATAACTTCTTTTACGCAGCAAGTAATAGCCTAGAACTCACTGCCCAGGAAGGTGGTGGGCGTGGAAACAATCAATGATTACACAACAAAACTGATGGACATCTGAAGGGAATAGATTTACAGGGCTATGGGGTTAGAGCAGGGAAAGCGGGATTGGTCCGTGGGGAGCTGGCATGCCTTAATGGTTCAAATGGCCTCCATCTGTGCTGCAGATGATTGGATGATTGTGTGTGCACGGACGTTGAATCATTCTACTGCCTTGTAGCCAAAGGTTTGTGTGTCCAATTAAAAGGCATCTGTTTGGCAGTATTAGTGGGGTACTCTGTACAGCAGTGGTGAACTGCTGCAACAGGCTCAGGGGAATTAAGGCCAACGTGAACTGATTTTTTTAGAACCTTTGTGACAAACTGCAGGGACACAGTATGCTTTCCCTGTACTTCAGCTTTTATCAGTGATTGGTATAGATCTGAAACTGGCTCCACAATTTACTACATACTCAACAAAATACACAGATATATTTGGGTAAATGTCAACTGAAACTTGGACGTCGTACTTTGACTTAGAACTGCAATTCAAATTAAATTGCTTTGAGCAACTTACTTTTTCTAATACTTTGGCTATTCGTGTCCCAACCTGCTCAAAGGACTGGGGTGGATACTTCTCTTTGCCTAGATTTTGTAAAACCTAACAGAAAACATAGAGAATCATTAATACAGTTTACACTAATGTCAAGGTGCCACTTCACAGTCATCACC
>NW_027593424.1:0-32766 GCF_964213995.1 Mustelus asterias
GGCTGGATAATCATTTCCCAGCCCGATTGCCCTTGAAGGTGGTGGTGAGCTGCTTCTTGAACTGCTGCAGTTCAAAGTGTAGTACACCCACAGGGCAATTAGGACTGGAACCAATGTCTTAGGGGAGTGTTTAAACTAATGTGGCAGGGGGATGGGAACTGATACAGGAAGTCAGAGGGAAGTAAAGTGGAGAGAGAAACAAAAGGCAGGAAGGGGAAAAGTGGAAGGCAGAGAAACCAAAAACAAAAATCAAAATCACAGCACAGAGACTGTGGGGAACTCAGTGAATGGGTCCAGCAAGACTAAGAAATAAAACAGTGTACATGACAGCACAGATGGTCTGAGGTGTTTGCTTTAATACGAGTATGACAGGTAGTGGATGAACTTAAAGCTTGGATTACTACATGGAACTAAGGTGTTGTGGCAATTACAGAGATTTGGATAAAGAATGGCAGGATGGCAGCTTAGCATTCCAGGATTTAGATGCTTCAGGTGAGATAGAGAGTGTGACAATAGAGGTGAGGTGTTGCTTTATTGATGAGGGAGAATATCACAGCGATACAGAGGGAGGACACCTTGGTGGGATCATGCAGTGAGACCATGTGGGTAGAACTCAGGAACAAGAGCAGTGCAAACACACTGTTGGGATTGTATTCAGACCTCCCAACAGCCAGCATGAAGTGGAGGAACTGAGATGTCAGCAGATTATGGGAAGATGTAAAAACAACAGGGTTGTCCTCTTTTTAGGTCAAACCAAACCAAGTAAACAAACTCAGATTAAATCAGGACAAAGTAAAAGGGGGCAGCTCCCCAAAAAGGAGGGGGAACAGCCCGAACAGAAATCAAAGTACAAAGGAAACTTAAAAACATCAAATTAAAATGTGATTATTAGGGTCAGTAATGCACCCCAACTTTTTTTGAGGGGCGATTTTAACTTCCCCAACACAGACTGGGATTCCTTTAGTGCCAGGGGGACTTGGACGGGGCAGAGTTTGTCCAGTGTGTCCAAGAGTGCTTCTTGAGGCAATATGTAGATAGTCCAACTCGGGAAGGGGCTATCTTAGACCTGGCTCTGGGAAACGAGCCCAGACAGGTGATTGATGTCTCAGTGGGGGACCGTTCTGAGAACAGTGATCACAATTCTATAAGTTTCAAAGATACTTGTAGAAAAGGATAGTAGTCCAGAGTGAAAGTACTAAACTGGGGGAAGGCCAACAACAGTATTAGGCTGGAGCTAGGGAATGTAGACTGGGGGCGGCTGTCTGAGGGTAAATCCACATCGGATATGTGGGATATCTTTCAACACCAACCAAATAAACAAACTCAAATTAACTTAAAGGACAAATGAAAAGGGGCAGCTCCCCAAAATGTCTTCTAAAAAAGGCAGTTGATAACAATTCAGGACAAGTATGCCCCTGAAAAAAAAGGATAAAGATGCAAGATTCAGGAACCCTGGATGACAAGAGATTGTGAGCTTAGTGAAAGAGGAACCATACATAAATTTCAGGAAATTGGAAACAGAGGTGTGAGGAATACAAAGAGAGCAGGGAAGAAATTAAACACAGACTGGAGGACAAAGAGGGGCCATAAAATGTCCTTGGCAGGCAGGATTAAGGAGAATTCCAAGGTTATGTATGTAAGGAGGAAGCAGATAGCTAAGGAAAGGGTAGACCCACTCAAGGACAATGGAGGGATTGTGTGTGGAGCCAGATCCTTAATGAGTACTTTGTATCAGTGTTCATAAAGGAGAAGGATGTGGTGGATGGTGACATTCTAGGACATGTTGAGATAAAAAAAAGGGAGGAGGTAGTGGAGATTTCGAAAAACACTAAGGTGGACAAGTCCCCAGGGCCAGATAGGGTCTATTCCAGAATACAGAGAGGTGAGGGAAGACATTGCTGAGGCCTTGGCCAAAATCTTTGTACCCTCTTTAGCTGCAGGCAAGGTACCAGAGGATTGGAGACAAGCTCACATTATTCCTCTGTTTAAGAAAGGCAGAAGAGACAATTTGGGAAATTATCAGCCAGAGTCTTACATCAGTGGTGGGGAAATTATTGGAGAAAATTCTTAAGGACAGGATGTACTCACATCTGAAAGAGAATAGGTTTATTAGCGATAGGAGCATGGGAGGTCATGTCTCAAACTTGGAATTCTTTGAGGAAGAAGTGACAAGAAAAATGAACCAGGGCAGTGGATGTTGTTCACATGGACTTTAGTAAAGCCTTTGATAAGGTTCCTCATGGCAGGCTGATGCAGAAGGTGAAGTTATTTGGAATCTGAGGTGAGCTGGTAAAATGGATACAAAACTGGCTTGGGTATAGAAAGCAGAGTGTAGCAGTGGAAGGTACTTTTCTAACTGGAGGTCTGTGAGAAGCGGTGTTCCACAAGGATCAGTGCTGGGGCCTCCGATATCATTTGGAGGAAATGTAGGAGGTCTGATTAGTAAATTTGCAGATGATACAAACATTAGAGTAGGAGATAGTGAAGGATTAGAATCAGAGAAACCCTACAGCACAGGAGGCCACCATTCAGCACCATCAAGTCTACACCAACTACAGTCCACCCAGGAGCTATCCCCTGAATGCCGCATATCCATCCCGTTAATCCCCCTAACAGGAAAGGGCAGTTTAGAATCATAGAAACCCTACAGTGCAGAAGGAGGCCATTCGGCCCATCGAGTCTGCACCGACCACAATCCCACCCAGGCCCTACCCCCACATATTTTTACCCACTAATCCCTCTAACCTACGCATCTCAGGACTCTAAGGGGCAATTTTTAACCTGGCCAATCAACCTAACCCGCACATCTTTGGACTGTGGGAGGAAACCGGAGCACCTGGAGGAAACCCACGCAGACACGAGGAGAATGTGCAAACTCCACACAGACAGTGACCCAAGCCGGGAATCGAACCCAGGCCCCTGGAGCTGTGAAGCAGCAGTGCCAACCACTGTGCTACCGTGCCGCCCTTAGCATGGCCAATCAACCTAACCTGCACATCTTTGGACTGTGGGAGCAAACTGGAGCACTCGGAGGAAACACACAGACACGGAGTGAATTAGATAGTGACCCAAGGCCAGAATTGAACCCAGGTCCCTGGTGCTGTGAGGTAGCAGTGCTAACCACTGTGCTACCCTTCAGAGGATACAGCAGGTTATCAGCTGGAGACCTGGGCTGAAAAATGGCAATGGAATTTAATCCAGACAAATGGTGATGAGATTTGGAAGGTCTACTGCAGGCGTATACAGTAAATAGTAGAACCCTTACAAGTATTAGCATAGAGGGATCTAGGTGTCCAGATCCACAGTTCCCTGAAGGTGGCAACTCAGGTGGACAAGATGGTCAAGGCAGCATATGGCATGCTGGCCTTAGTCAGAGTGTTGCGTATAGAAATTGGAAACTCATGTTGCAGTTGTATAAGACTTTGGTAAGGCCACATTTGAAATATTGTGTACAATTCTGGAAGGATGTTGATGCATTGGAAAGGGTGCAGAAGAGATTTACCAGGATGTTGCCTGGTTTGGAGAATATGGAGTATGAAGAAAGGTTGAACAAACGTGGATCATTTTCATTGGAGTGTCGGAGGATGAGGGGGGACCTGATAGAGGTTTACAAGATGATAGGCTTGGATAGAGTGGATAGTCAGAGTCAATTACTCAGGGGCATCAGTTGACAGTGAGGGGGAAGTTGGAGAAGGGGTAAGTTTTTCCACACATAGGGTGGCAAATGCCTGGAACACACTGCCAGAGGAGGTGGTGGTGGAAGCAGATTCTATAACAGCATTCAAGAGGCATCTAGATAGATACATGGATAGGCAGGGAAGAGAGATATGGACCACGTAGAGACAAGAAAATATTAGATTAGAGGTGCATCTGTGTCAGCACAGACTTGGTGGGCCAAAGGGCCTGTTCTCTAATTCCAAGATTTTGACCCAGCGACAGCAAAGGAACGGTGATACTTTTGAGTCAGGATGGTGTGCGACTGGAGTAGAACCTCCAGGTATCTGCTGTTCACCTTTGTAGATGGCAGTAGTTGTGGGTTTGGAAGGTGCTGCCCAAGGCGTCTTGGTGAATTCCTGCAGATGGTACCCACTGGGTGCTAGTGGGAAAGTAAACATTGGAAGTTCACTAGGGGGACATGCATTAAACACCATTAACCCTCCCACTGCACAAAGAATCCTTCTGCATTCAGTCTCCATCTCAAGCCACAGGACTCCATTTTCTAAAGGGAGGGGCTGGTATCAATTTATAACAACCATCGCAGGAAGGAACCAGGCAAGCGAGGAGATTGAGAGATGAAAGTGAGGGAGTGGATAAAAGACTAGTGTCAACAGGAGCCAGAAACAAGATATCTGAGGAACCACAACACTGTGGTGGTAATGTTGCTGCAATCCAGACATTAAGGTGAATGCTCTGGGGACACAAGACCCACAGCAACTGGAAGAATTTAAGGCTAGTCTCAGTAACACTGACTGAATTAATACTTGCAAAAAGCCATCCCTTTAGGGAAGGCAATCTACCATCCTTACTGACCTGCGCATGACACCAAACCCACAATGTGGTTAACCCCTACTCACACAAATAGTCGAGCAAAGCTCTCAGTTCAAAGGCAATTAGGGACGGACAACAGCTGTTGACCCAACCAAAAACACCCACATTCCATAAAAACACCAAAGATTGAAGAAGCTTCATGTAGAATTGAAGCAAAGGACAGAATATTAACAGCTGCTGTTACCTGTTTGAGGACCTTGTAGATGTAAACCGAGTAACTCTCCTTCCTCTTCAGCCTGCGTTTGAAAGGCTTCTTCTCCCCATTGGCCCCCTTGGGAGTTTTCTTCTTCACTGGCTCATTCACCATCTTCAACAACTCAATCCACCTTCACCAAACTCAGGAAGCTTAATCTCAGCTCACAGCTTTAATACAGGCCTCACAATTCTCATTAGCAACTTGTCTCATTCTCCCCTCATGTGTTACACTGAAAATCTTCCCCCAATCAATCAAATCTCATCAACTCTCAATTGCCCCAAAATAGACCACTGAACATCTGCTCCAGCCCCAGCCCCTGAGTCTTTAACCACCTCAGTGACATTGAAATCACAATCATGTGGATCCCCAATCATTATAACAAATTACTGATGGGCTGTGGAAACAATTCTCCCCATAATTTACAACCAATTAATAATAATTGGTCAATTTACCCAGGTCAACCACAGGAAGTGGAACATGGTGTATCTAACCCCGTGCTGTATCTGTCCTGGGAGTGTTTGATGGGGGCAGTGTAGAGGGAGCTTTACTCTGTATCTAACCCCGTGCTGCACCTGTCCTGGGAGTGTTTGATGGGGACAGTGTAGAGGGAGCTTTACTCTGTATCTAACCCCGTGCTGCACCTGTCCTGGGAGTGTTTGATGGGGACAGTGTAGAGGGAGCTTTACTCTGTATCTAACCCCGTGCTGTACCTGTCCTGAGAGTGTTTGATGGGGACAGTGTAGAGGGAGCTTTACTCTGTATCTAACCCCGTGCTGCACCTGTCCTGGGAGTGTTTGATGGGGACAGTGTAGAGGGAGCTTTACTCTGTATCTAACCCCGTGCTGTACCTGTCCTGAGAGTGTTTGATGGGGGCAGTGTAGAGGGAGCTTTACTCTGTATCTAACCCCGTGCTGTACCTGTCCTGAGAGTGTTTGATGGGGACAGTGTAGAGGGAGCTTTACTCTGTATCTAACCCTGTGGTGTACCTGTCCTGGGAGTGTTTGATGGGGGACAGTGTAGAGGGAGCTTTACTCTGTATCTAACCCTGTGCTGTACCTGTCCTGAGAGTGTTAGGGAGGGAATTCCAGGATTTTGACCCAGCGACTGCAAAGGGACGGCAAAATATTTCCAAGTCAGGATGGTGAGTGATTCGGAGGGGAACTTGCAGGTGGTGGTGATCCCAGGTATCTGCTGCCCTTGTCCTTCTAGATGGAAGTGGTCATGGGTTTGGAAGGTGCTGCCTCAGGATCTTTGGTGAATTGCTGCAGTGCATCTTGTAGATGGTACACACTGCTGCTACTGAGCGTTGGTGGTGTAGGGAGTAGATGTTTGTGGACCTGTTGCATTATTCGGATGCTGTTGAGCTTCTGGAGTGTTGTTGGTGCTGCACTCATCCTGGCAAGTGGAGATTATAGTAGGGGGCTGAGAACACAGCCTTGTGGGGCACCGGTGTTGAGGATGATCGTGGAGGAGGTGTTGTTGCCTATCCTTGCTGATTGCAGTCTGTGGGTTAGAAAGTTAAGTTTAAATTTTATTTATTAGTCACAAGTAAAGCTTACATTAACACTGCAATGAAGTTACTGTGAAATTCCCCCAGTTGTCACAGTCTGGTGCCTGTTTGGGTCAACGCACCTAACCAGCACGTCTTTCAGAATGTGGGAGGAAACCGGAGCACCCGGAGGAAACCCACGCAGACATGGGGAGAATGTGCAAACTCCACACAGACAGTGACTGAAGGTCGGAATCGGACCCAGGTCCCCAGTGCTGTGAAGCAGCAGTGCTAATCATCTACAGGATACACCATCTATAAGATACACTGCAGGAACTCACCAAGGTTCCTTTGGCAGCACTTTCCAAACCCACAACCACTTCCATCTAGAAGGACAAGGGCAGCAGATAAATGGGAACACCCCCATCTGGAGGTTCCCCTCCAAGCCCCTCACTATCCTGACTTGGAAATATACACCGTTCCTTCAGTCGCTGGGTCAAAATACTGGAATTTCCTCCCTAACAGCACTGTGGGTGTGCCTACACCTCGGGGACTGCAATGATTCAGGAAGGCAGCTCACCACCACCTTCCTAAGTAAGTAATAGCAGCACATTTGAAAAATCATAATCTAATCCAGCAGAATCAAGATGGCTTCACGAAAGGGAAATTGTGTCTGATTAATTGATGTGTTGTATTCGGACTTCCAGAGGGCGTTTTGACAAGGTAACTCGCAAAAGATTAAGTCATAAAATAATAGCCCATGGTGTTGGAGGTAGTAAACATAGAAACTCGAAGCATTTGGCCCTTTGAGTCTGCTCTGCCATTCAATATCCCACCCCCCATGTCCCTTGATCCCTTTAGCCCCAAGAGCGATATCTAATTTCTACTTGAAATCACACAACGTTTTGGCCTCAACTACTTTCTGTGGAAGTGAATTCCACACATTCACCACCCTCTGGGTGAAGAAATTTCTCCTCACCTCAGTTCTAAAAGGTTTCCCCCTTATCCTCAAACTATGACCCCTAGTTCTGGACTCCCCCACCAACGGGAACATTCTTTCTGAATCTACCCTGTCTAACCCTGTTAGAATTTTATAAGTTTCTATGAGATCCCCTCTTGCTCTTCTAAACTCCAATGAATATAATTCTAACCGACTTAGTCTCTCCTCATAAGACAGACCTGCCATCCCAGGAATTAGCCTGGTAATCCTTCGCTGTACTCTCTCTCTCTATAGCAAGGATATTGACTATTGTCTAGCCTTCAACACCATTATTCCTATGAAACTCATCTCCGAACTACATGACCTGGGTCTCGGCACCTCCCTCTGCGACTGGATCCTGAACTTCCTAACCCACAGACCACAATCAGTAAGGATAGGCAACAACACCTCCTCCATGATCATCCTCAACTCCGGTGCCCCACAAGGCTGTGTTCTCAGCCCCCTACTATACTCCTTATACACCTATGACTGTGTGGCCAAATTCCCCTCCAATTCAATTTTCAAGTTTGCTGATGACACCACCGTAGTGGGTCGGATCTCAAACAATGATGAGACAGAGTACAGGAATAAGATAGAGAATCTGGTGAACTGGTGCGGTGACAATAATCTCTCCCTTAATATCAACAAAACGAAGGAGATTGTCATCGACTTCAGGAAACGTAAAGGAGAACATGCCCCTGTCTACATCAATGGGGACGAAGTAGAAAGGGTCGAGAGCTTCAAGTTTTTAGGTGTCCAGATCACCAACAACCGGTCCTGGTCCCCCCATGCCGACACTATAGTTAAAAAAACCCACCAACGCCTCTACTTTCTCTGCTTTTTTCAATTTATAAAAGGTAAGAAGAGAGAGGCAAAATTAGCCATTGGACCACTGGAAAATGAGGCTGGAGAAGTAATAATATGAAACAAAGCAATGGCAGAGGAACTGAATAGTTACTTTGCATCAGTCTTCACGGTGGAAGACACCAGTGGGATGCCAGAGCTCCAGGAGAGTCAGGGGGCACAGGTGAGTGTAGTGGCTATCACTAAGGAGAAGGTTCTGGGGAAACTGAAAGGTCTGAAGGTGGATAAATAACCTGGACCGGATGGACTACACCCCAGGGTTCTAAAAGAGAGCTGAGGAAATTGTGGAGGCATTGGTGGTGATCTTTCAGGAATGACTGGAGGCAGGGAGGGTCCCAGAGGCCTGGAAAGTAGCTGATGTAACACCGTTGTTTAAGAAGGGAGGGAGGCAGCCGACGGGAAATTATAGGCCGGTTCGTCTGACTTCGGTCAGTGGCAAGATTTTAGAGTCCATTATTAAAGATAAGATCGCGGAGTACTTGGAAGTGCATGACAAAATAGGACTGAGTCAGCGCAGCTTCATCAAGGGGAGGTCATGTCTGACAAACCTGTTAGAGTTCTTTGAGGAGGAAACAAGGAAGTTAGATAAAGGAGAACCAGTGGACGTGATTTAATTAGATTTCCAGAGGGCCTTTGACAAGGTGCCGCATAGGAGACTGTTAAATAAATGCCCATGGTGGTAAGATCATGGCATGGATAGAGGATTGGCTGACTGGCAGAAGTCAGAGAGTGGGGATAAAGGGGTCTTTCTCAGGATGGCAGCCGGTGACTAGTGGTGTGCCTCAGGGGTCAGTGCTGGGACCACAACTTTTCACAATATACATTAACGATTTGGAGGAAGGAACTGAAGGCACTGTTGCTAAGTTTGCAGATGATACAAAGATATGTAGAGGGACAGGTAGTATTGAGGAAGCAGGGGGGCTGCAGAATGATTGGGACAGGTTAGGAGAGTGGGCAAAGTGGCAGATGGAATACAATGTGGAAAAGTGTGAGGTTATGCACTTTGGAAAGAGCAATGGAGGCATAGACTATTTTCTAAATGGGAAAATGTTTAGGAAATCAGAAACACAAAGGGACTTGGGAGTCCTTGTTCAAGATTCTCTTAAGGTTAACGTGCAGATTCGTTCGGCAGTTGGGAAGGCAAATGCAATGTCAGCATTCATGTCGAGAGGGCTAGAATCCAAGAGCAGGGATGTACTTCTGAGGCTGTATAAGGCTCTGGTCAGACCCCATTTGGAGTATTGTGAGCAGTTTGGGCCCCATATCTAAGGAATGATGTGCTGGCCTTGGAAAGAGTTCAGAGGAGGTTCACAAGAATGATCCCTGGAATGAAGAGCTTGTCGTATGAGGAACGGTTGAGGAATCTGGGTCTGTACTTGTTGGAGTTTAGAAGGATGAGGGAGGATCTTATCGAAACTTACAGGATACTGCAAGACCTGGATAGAGTGGACATGGAGAGGATGTTTCCACTAGTAGGAAAAACTAGAACCAGAGGGCACAACCTCAGGCTAAAGAGGTGATCCTTTAAAACAGAGATGAGGAGGAATTTCATCAGCCAGAGAGTGGTGAATCTGTGGAACTCTGTCACAGAAGGCTGGGAAAGCCAGGTCATTGAGTGTCTTTAAGACAGAGATAGATAGGTTCTTGATTAATAAGGGTATCGGGGTTATGGGGATGAGAAAAATATCAGCCATGATTGAATGAGTGGTGGAGCAGACTCGATGGGCCGAGTGGCCTAAATCTGCTCCCATGTCTTATGGTCTAAGACTAAGGAAATTTGGCATGTCAGCTGGGACTGTTACCAACTTTTACGGATGAACCATAGAAAGCATTCTTTCTGGTTGTATCACAGCTTGGTATGGCTCCTGCTCTGTCCAAGACCGCAAGAAACTACAAAAGATCATGAATGTAGCCCAATCCATCACGCAAACCAGCCTTCCATCCATTGACTCTGTCTACACTTCCTGCTGCCTCGGCAAAGTAGCCAGCATAATTAAGGACCCCACGCACTCTGGACATTCTCTCTCCCACCTTCTTCCGTCGGGAAAAGGGTACAAAAGTCTGAGGTTACATATCAACCGACTCAAGCACAGCTTCTTCCCTGCTGCTGTCGTCAGATTTTTGAATGGACCTACCTTGCATTAAGTTAATCTTTCTCTACACCCTAGCTATGACTGTAACACTACATTCTGCACTCTCTCCTTTCCTTTATATACGGTATGCTTTCTCTCTATAATGTACAAGAAACAATACTTTTCACTGTATACGAATACATGTGACAATAATAAATCAAATCAAATCCTCAGATAAGGACACCAAAACTGCACACAATACTCCAGGTGTGGCCTCACCAACACCCTGTACAATTGCAGCAAAACATCCCTATCCCAATACTCAAATCCACTCACTATGAAGGTCAACATACCATTTGCCTTCTTTACTGCCTGCTGTACCTGCGCGCTTACTTTCAGCGACCGATGCATGAGGACTCCAAGGTCTCGCTGAGTATCCGCCTCTCTCAATTTACACCCATTCAAGTAATAATCTGCCTTCCTATTATTGCTACCAGAGTGGATAACCTCACATTTATCCACATTATACTGCATCTGCCATGCAGATGCCCACACGCTCAGCCTGTCCAAATCATGCTGAAGCATCTCTGCATCCTCCTCACAGCTCATCCTCCCACACAACTTTTTATCATCTGCAAATTTGGAGATAAAACATTCAGTTCCCTCTTCCAAATCATTAATATATAATGTGAACAGTTGGGGTCCCAGCACAGATCCCTGCAGAACCCCACTAGTCACTGACTGCCAATCAGAAAAAGACCCATTTATGCCAACTCTTTGCTTCCTATCTGCTAACCAGCTTTCTATCCATCTCAAGACATTACCTGCAATCCCATATGCTTTAACTTTATATAGTAGTCTGTTATGTGAGACCTTGTCGAAAGCTTTCTGAAAGTCTAAATAAACCACATCCACTGGTTCTCCTTGGTCAACTCGATTAGTTACATCCTCAAAGGATTCTGATAGATTCAACAAGTATGATTTCCCTTTTGTAAATCCATGCTGACTTTGTCTGATTATACCACTGCCTTCCAAATGCCGAGTTATGAAATCCTTGATAATGGACTCCAGCAACTTCCCCAGTACCGACGTTACACTCACTGGTCTATAGTTCCCTGGTTTCTCTACCTCCCTTTTTGAATAGTGGGCTTACATGAGCTACCCTCCAATCTGTAGGAACCAGTCCAGAGTCCAAAGAATTTTGTAAAATAACCACCAATGGATCTACTATTTCCAGGGTCACTTAAGTACTCTGGGATGAAGATTATCAGGCCCTGGAGATTTATCCACCTTCAATCCCATCAATTTCCCCAAAACAATTTCTCTACTAATGCTGATTTCCTTCAGCTCCTCACTAAAACTTGTTTCTCTCAGAACTTCCGATACATTATTCATGTCTTCCTTTGTGAAGACTGAAGCAAAATAAAAATTTAATTCCTCAGCCATTTCTTTATTCCCCGTTATGAATTCTCCTGTTTCTGACTGTAAGGGGCCGACATTCATTTTAGTCAATCTTTTTCTTTTTACATATCTATAGAAACTTTTACAGTCAGTTTTTATGTTCCCGCTATCTTACTTTCATACTCTCTTTTTCCCTTCTTAATTGGCATGGATAGAGAATTGACGAATGGGCAGGAAAGAGCAAGTGGGGATAAGGATTTATTTTTCAGGTTGGCAACCTGTAACCAGTGGGATTCCACAGGGATCAGTGCTGGGATCGCGTTTACAATATAAATGAGTGATGTGGAGGAATGAAGCAAATGTTTTGAGGCTAAATTTACAGGCGGCACAAAAATAGGTGGAAAGACAAGTTGCAAGAGGGATACAGACAGTTTACAAAGAGATGTTGATAGGTTAAGTAAGTGGGCAAAAAGTTGGCAAATGGAGTATTGTGTGGGAAGATGTGAAATTGCTCATTTTGGAAGGGAGAAGAAAAGAACAAATATTATTTAAATAGAGAAAAACTGCAGAAAGCTGCAACACAAAGGGACTTGGGGGAACTTGTGCATGAAACACAGAAAGCTGGCACACTGGTACAGCAGGTAGTCAGGAAGGCTAATGGAATATTGGTCCTTATTTCAAGGGGGTTGGAGTATAAGAGTCGGGAAGTCTTGCTGCAACTGTACAAGGTACTGGCGAGACCACATCTGGAGCACTGGGAGCAGTTTTGGTTCCCTCATTTAAGGAAGGATATTATTTGATTGGAGGCAGTTCAGAGAAGGTTCACTGGGATGATCCCCGGTACGGAGGGATTGTCTAATGAGGAAAGGTTAAACAGGCTTGAACTCTACTCATTGGAATTTAGAAGAATGAGAGGTGATCTCATTGAAACATACAGGATCCTTAAGGGGCTCGACAGGGTAAATGCTGAGAGGATGTTTCCCCTCATGGGAGCGTCTAGGACCAGAGGCACAGTCTCAGAATAAAGGGGCACCAATTTAAGACTGAGATGAGCAGGAATTTCTTCTGAGGGTTGAGTGTCTTTGGAACTCCTTGCCACAGAGAGCTGGGGGGGACAGAGTCCTTCTGTATATTTAAGAAGTGAAGATGCCAGCATTGGACTGGGGTGGGCACAGTAAGAAGTCTCACAACACCAGGTTAAAGTCCAACTCACTCACCTGATGAAGAAGCAGTGCTCTGAAAGCTCGTGATTCCAAATAAACCTGTTCGACTTTAACCTGGTGTTGTGAGACTTATTGCTGTGTATATTTAAGGCTGAGATAGAGAGATTTTTGATCAATAAGGGAATCGAGTGTTACGGGGAAAGGGCAGGAAAGTGAATGTAAGGGATGCCGGATCAGCCATGATCCTATTGAATGGTAGAGCAGCCTCGAGGGGCTGAATGGCCTACTCCTGTTCCTGTTCCTTATGGTCTTATTCTCCAGGGCACTTGGGGATGGGTAATTATTTTAGCGTGGCCTTTTAAGGGAGGGTGTTTCCTGACTGTCATGTGATCAATGAGGACCCTATGGACCGTCCCGGTGGGGAGCTGAGCCAATTGGCAGGAGGGCAAGTGTCGCAGGTGGAGGAGGGGCTGGCAGCTGGAGCCAGGGAGTCGAGCAGAGGAGCTGCATTGTAATCACGCCTGGTCTGGAACACGCTGCCCGAGGGAGAGGCAGCTCCAGTCGAGGCGTCTGAGGGAATTTGATGATTATCTACAAGGGAAGAGTGCGCAGGGTTACAGGGAGAAGGCGGGGCAGTGAGACTCACTAAATCTCCCAGATAGCATTGACACGATGGGTTGAATGGCCTCCGTTCTCCAATTCTGACTCCTTTGTCAGTTTTGGCACTGCCTCAGCACTGGTTGCATTGTGAATGAGGGATGTGATTTGTAGACGCTCCCTAATGCCTATTTTTCCCTTTTTAATGATGGGTGTGATTTGAAGACGCTTCCTGACATTGCCTCTCCTGATTTTTTTCCCCTCCAGACCAGCCCTGTGATTGTCAGACGCTCCCTCTCCGGCCCGGGCTGATTCTCCGCTTTTGCAGGGAGGCGGTGATTTGCAGACGGCCCCTTTGCCGCAATGCGCAAAAAGGGAGTTTGAGGCCAGTCTGCGCTTCTGGCATTGTCAGACACTCCCTAAAGTGCTGCCCCTGCGCACTGAGGCTGCAGCCCCCTCCCCTGGAGTGAGAGCCCCCCCCCCCCACCCACCCCCTGAGTGCAGCCCCTCACCCCCTCCCTCTGCTCCCAGTCCCTGCCTTCCTGCTCCTGCTCTCACACAGCAGCCATGGAGAGAAAGGTAAGAAACCGATTCAGGTAATAACCCCCCCCCCAACCATCATCATCATCCCTTTCACAAACCATAGACATCCTCTCCCTCTCTCCCTCTCTCTGTCTCCCTCCCTCTCTATCTCTGCATCCCACTTGCTCTCCCTCCCCTCTGTCTCTCTCTCCCTTTCTGCCTCTGTGACTCTCTCTCTCCCCTCTCTCACTCTGTCCCTGTATCCTTCTCCTTCCCTCTTTCCACATACTAGTCTCTCTCTCTCTGTCTCTCCATCCCCCTGGCTCCATCCCTCCCTCCCTCTCTCTGTCTGTCTGTCTGCAAACAGCAACGTGATCTGCATCTCTAGCAGCCCACCATTCATCCAGCCTGCAGCCTGGCATGGCCAGTCCCTCTCCTGTAACACTGCTGCCAAACTGTGTCTGAATTGCAGGCTGTGCCATGCTCAGGAATGTCCCCTCTCCCCCTCTCCCTCTCTCTCTGTCTCCTTCTCTCTCCCCTAACTCCTTCTTTAGCCCTTGCTGTGCTAACCTCTCCCTCTCTCTGCCTTTGGAGGTTGTCTGGGGGGCCAGTGCAGGGACTCTCTGCAGTTTCCTCTCTCACAGAAAGATCTTGTGTGTGTTTGTTTGGATATGGAGGTTTAAACCATCCACCCCATCGCAGGGTTTGCGTGGAAGGAATTACTTCAAACTGAACATAGCTGCTGCCTTTCTCACTCTGATTTGAAGCATTGTCCTGTTCACCTTTTGTTCACCTTTTGTTCCTGTTTGAGCTGGGTGTTTGCAGATGTTACCCCACTCTCTGATTTTTTGCTGTCAGACTCTCTCAACGGTTAACAACCCCACAGCACAATCAGCAACTCCTGGCTCCAAGTCGCTCACCAGACATTTCAACCAGGGTGACACATAAACACAGACCTGAGGGAGTGCCGCACTGTCAGAGGGTCAGTGCTGAGGGAGTGCCACACTGTCAGAGGGTCAGTACTGAGGGAGTGCCACACTGTTAGAGGGTCAGTGCTGAGGGAGTGCCGCACTGTCAGAGGGTCAGTACTGAGGGAGTGCCACACTGTCAGAGGGTCAGTACTGAGGGAGTGCCACACTGTCAGAGGGTCAGTGCTGAGGGAGTGCCGCACTGTCAGAGGGTCAGTGCTGAGGGAGTGCTGCACTGTCAGAGGGTCAGTACTGAGGGAGTGCCACACTGTCAGAGGGTCAGTACTGAGGGAGTGCCGCAGTGTCAGAGGGTCAGTACTGAGGGAGTGCCGCAGTGTCAGAGGGTCAGTACTGAGGGAGCGCCGCACTGTCAGAGGGTCAGTGCTGAGGGAGTGCCACGCTGTCAGAGGGTCAGTACTGAGGGAGTGCTGCACTGTCAGAGGGTCAGTGCTGAGGGAGTGCCGCACTGTCAGAGGGTCAGTACTGAGGGAGTGCCGCACTGTCAGAGGGTCAGTACTGAGGGAGTGCTGCACTGTCAGAGGGTCAGTACTGAGGGAGCGCCGCACTGTCAGAGGGTCAGTGCTGAGGGAGTGCCACGCTGTCAGAGGGTCGGTACTGAGGGAGTGCTGCACTGTCAGAGGGTCAGTGCTGAGGGAGTGCTGCACTGTCAGAGGGTCAGTACTGATGGAGTGCCGCACTGTCAGAGGGTCAGTACTGAGGGAGTGCTGCACTGTCAGAGGGTCAGTACTGAGGGAGCGCCGCACTGTCAGAGGGTCAGTACTGAGGGAGTGCCGCACTGTCAGAGGGTCAGTACTGCGGGAGCGCCGCACTGTCAGAGGGTCAGTACTGAGGGAGTGCTGCACTGTCAGAGGGTCAGTACTGAGGGAGTGCCGCACTGTTAGAGGGTCAGTGCTGCGGGAGTGCCGCACTGTCAGAGGGTCAGTGCTGCGGGAGTGCCGCACTGTCAGAGGGTCAGTGCTGAGGAAATGCCGCACTATCAGAGGGTCAGTACTGAGGGAGTGCCGCACTGTCAGAGGGTCAGTACTGAGGGAGTGCCACACTGTCAGGGGGTCAGTACTGAGGGTATGCCGCACTGTCAGAGGGTCAGTACTGAGGGAGTGCCGCACTGTCAGAGGGTCAGTACTGAGGGAGTGCCGCACTGTCAGAGGGTCAGGACTGAGGGAGTGCCGCACTGTCAGGGGGTCAGTACTGAGGGAGTGCCACACTGTCAGGGGGTCAGTGCTGAGGGAGTGCCGCACTGTCAGGGGGTCAGTACTGAGGGAGTGCCGCACTGTCAGAGGGTCAGTACTGAGGGTATATTCTCTGATACTGAAACCTGTCGAAACAAATATTAAGGGAATTTGAATTGGACGGCACGGTAGCACAGTGGTTAGCACTGCTGCTTCACAGCTCCAGGGACCTGGGTTCGATTCCCGGCTCGGGTCACTGTCTGTGTGGAGTTTGCACATTCTCCTCATGTCTGCATGGGTTTCCTCCGGGTGCTCCGGTTTCCTCCCACAGTCCAAAGATGTGCAGGTTAGGTTGATTGGCCAGGTTAATAATTGTCCCTGGGATGCGTAGTTAGAGGGATTAGCGGGTAAATATGTGGGGGTAGGGCCTGGGGTGGGATTGTGGTCGGTGCAGACTCGATGGGCCGAATGGCCTCCTTCCGCACCGTAGGGTTTCTATGATTTCTATGATTCTATGAATATTAAGGGTTAATTGATGAATAATTAATAACACAAATCTTGTTTGACCAACCAGATTGTATTTTTAGAAGTATTGTTATTCGCTACAAGCAGGCTTACATTAACACTGCAATGAAGTTACTGTGAAATTCCCCTAGTCGCCACACTCCGGGGCTTGTTCGGGTCAATGCACCTAACCAGCACATCTTTCAGACTGCGGGAGGAAACCGGAGCACCCGGAGGAAACCCACGCAGACACGGGGAGAATGTGCAGACTCCACACAGACAGTGACCCAAGCCGGGAATCGAACCCGGGTCCCTGGCGCTGTGAGGCAGCAGTGCTAACCACTGTGCCACCGGTTATTGATGGTTGATGAGGATCATGTGATTCATGTTGCGTCCCTGGGACATCACTTGGTGTTCAGTGGAGTAAAGATAATTATTTGCTCACAAACTGTGTGTCTGTGGGATCTGTGGGATTGTCTGTGGCTGTCTCAGGATGTGACTCATTGACACACAGCGCCGTGTGATGAATTGTTCGATTCCAAGCTGGAATGCTGAGTCCTCCAGTAATCAGCACTGATTGTTTTAATATCCATGTTCCATCAGTAACTCAACCGAGTTCTCGAAGGACTGGCGGGGTCTTCTCCTGAAGAGTGTGTGAGGGGTAGCACTCCCCTCCAAACCTCGCTGCCCAGAAAGCACTCCCACTTCCTCAGAACAGAAGGTCAAGTGAAGGGACATAAATTTGTCAGATGGAGTGTGATGTGGGGAGATTGTGAACTTATCCACTTGGACAGGAAGGATAGAAAAGCAGAATATTATTCCAATGGAGCGATTACAGAACTCTGAGTACAGAGGGATCTGGGTGTCCTGGTAAATGAGTCTGGAAAAGTCAGTCTGCAAGTGCGTTCAGTGATTGGGAAGGCAGGTAGATTGTTGGTGTTTATTTCAATGGGAATGGAATATAACAGTCGGGAAGTTTTACTACAGTTACACTTGTTAGCACTGCTGCCTCATAGCGCCAGGGTTTGATTCCTGGCTTAGGTCACTGTCTGTGCGGAGTGTGCATGTTCTCCCCGTGTCTGCGTGGGTTTCCTCTGGATGCTCCGGTTTTCTCCCACAGTCCGAAAGAGCTGCTGGTTAGGGTGCATTGGCCATGCTAAATTCTCCCTCAGTGTACCTGAACAGGCGCCAGAGTGTGGCAACTTGGGGATTTTCACAGTAACTTCATTGCAGTGTTAATGTAAGCCTACTTGTGACACTGATAAACTAAAAGAGATATACAGCAGGGAAACAGGCCCTTCGGCCCAACTAGTCCATGCCACCAGGTTTCTGAAACTGAACGAGTCCCATTTGGCCCATATCCCTCTGTGGTTTTAAAACAAGTTTCCACGGTCCCACAATGACCATAGGTCTGGCTGGTGGTGATTTAACCTGAGGGTCACCACACCTCAGGCCACGGGCAAGGCGGGGCCTTGATGAATAACCTCAGCTGGTATGGGAATCGAACCCATGCTGTTGGCATCACTCTGCATCACCAACCAGCTGCTCAGCCAACTGAGCTAAACCAACAGCTGTACCAGACCTTGGTGAGACCACAGCTGGAATACTGTGTACAGTTCGACCTCCTTATTTAAGGAAGGATATAAATGTGTATGAAATATGTGGTGGACGTCAGTTGCGCCTTTGTCCTGCCTGGACCACCGTTGTGTGTGATTGTCATGCCTGGACACATCCCCTGCCGGCTCCTCCCCTTGTCACCTAGTATAAAGGTGGCTGTCTCCTCCCCCTTGTTCAGTTCGGGTCGGTTACCTGTTAGGATGTGCTCCTGATTCTGTAATGAATAAAAGCCTACAGTTGTATTGGCACACAGGTAGTCTTTTGCCTAATTGATAGCGCATCAAAATAGTTGAGGGAAAGTTCACTGGCTGATTCCAGGCTCGGGGTGTTACCCTGTGAGGGGAGGTTGGACAGGCTGGGCCTGTATCCATTGAAGTTTAGAAGATTGAGGTGACCTTATTGAAACCTGAGGGCAGTGGACAGGGTGGATGTGGGAGAGACTGGAACACAGCTCTGCCACTGAAGAGAATTCTTTCTCTCGTGGTCACTGGGCCGTGGGGTGCTCCCTCCCGGAAGGTGCTGGAGGCTGGGCCAATGAACATTAGAAAGTTGAGGTAGGCAGAGTCTTGATTGATGTGGGGGAGGCGGGGAGGGGGGGGGGGGGGGTGATCAGGATGTGGGCGGAGTCGGGATGCAGGGGGCGGGTGTCAGGATGGGGGGCGTTTAGACAGAGGAGTGACATAAGGCTACAGTCAGATCAGCACTGATGTTATTAACTGGCAGAACAGGCTCGAAGGGCTGAATGGCCTACTCTTGCTCCCAGTTCACATTTGGATGTATGTTTCTGTGTAACATGAGAACTATGATCAGGAGTAGGCCATTCAGCCCCTCGAGCCTGCTCCATCATCCATTGGCGAGCCTGGTTGTGGCCTAACTCCACTTTCCTCTCTTTCACCCCCTTTGTCGATGGAAAATCTGTCTGAGTCGGCCTGGAATATATTCAGCAACCCAGCTCCCTCTGCTCTCTGAGGGAGAGAATTCCAAAGACTAACGAGAAAACAATTCTTCCTCCTCTCCATCTTCAGTGGCAGATTCCAATTTTTCAAACTCTTCCCCCAGGAGAGGAAACATTCGCAATGTCAGGACACCTCAGTATCTTGAATGTTTCAATAAGATCTTCTCCAACCATCATAGACCCAACAGCTCAACCTTTCCACATAAACACAATCCTCTTCACCCAGAAACCCGCCTCTGGAACCTTCTCTGAACTGCTCCCAATGTGAGAATATTCCACTTTAAATAAGGTGCCCAATATTGTGCACCGTACTGTAGGGCTGCTCTCATTGATGCCCTGTACAACTCTTGCAGAACTCCCCCCCCATGCCCCAGTGTGGTTTGCAGGTTGATGTTACAGCTCTGTGTACACCAACATCATTTTGGAGGTTTCTGATGGCATCAAGTTTTGTAATTTAGTAAACCGTCAGAATTATAATTGTAATGTGGAAATAGGAGGCTATTCAGCCCCTCGAACCTGTCCCACCATTCAGTTAGATTACAGCCGATCTGTATCTTCATTCCATCTACACACCTTGGTTCTGTAACTCTCAAGTCCTCTTCCCCAACAAGAACCTATCTATGGGAGCCTGGCCCTTTCAGAGGTGAGTTCTCAGAGGGTCATGCGAGGCCTGGATAGAGTGGACGTGGAGAGGATGTTTCCATAGTAGGAAAAACTAGAACCAGAGGGCACAACCTCAGGCTAAAGGGACGATCCTTTAAAACAGAGATGAGGAGGAATTTCTTCAGCCAGAGAGTGGTGAATCTGTGGAACTCTTTGCCGCAGAAGGCTGTGGAGGCCAGGTCATTGAGTGTCTTTAAGACAGAGATAGATACGTTCTTGATTAATATGGGGATCAGGGGTTATGGGAAAAGGCAGGAGAATGGGGATGAGAAAAATATCAGCCATGATTGAATGGCGGAGAAGATTCGATGGGCCGAGTGGCCTAATTCTGCTCCTATGTCTTATGCTCTCATGTGATCCATCCTGCCTGCAAATCCTGTGCTAAGTGTGGATTTTCCTTGCCAGTTAGGAGTCTGGAATCATGGAGCACTGTAGCCTTTATATCACTCTCTACGTAATTACTTACCTCAGTAAATCGTTCATTCGTTTTATTGGCAATAACCCATCTCTGAAAGACACATCTGGCAATGAGGAACAACTGGAGTGCCTTCCTACTGCTGCAGGAATTGGGAAAGCAGATCTCGTGTGGAAGCCTTTGTCCAGCAGTCTGGGAATGACAAAATGCCCCTTTTTGGGAAACTAGACCATTCCATTCTAACACGGAGCAATGGGTGCAATATGGCAAACGCCTGCATTATTTTTTTAACACAGTAAGAAGTCTCACAACACCAGGTTAAAGTCCAACAGGTTTATTTGGTAGCAAATACCATAAGCTTTCGGAGCACTGCTCCTTCGTCAGATGGAGTGGAAATCTGCTCTCAAACAGGGCACAGAGACACAAAATCAAGTTACAGAATACTGATTAGAATGCGAATCCCTACAGCCAGCCAGGTCTTAAAGATACAGACAATATGGGTGGAGGGAGCATTAAACACAAGTTAAAGAGATGTGTATTGTTATTTTTTTTTAATCAGTGGGAAGAGGAGCAGTGGGTAACCCTATAAACAGCCTGCAGGGCTCCAACCTATACCCCGACTATACCCTGACTTCTCCAGATGCCCCCACTCCAAAACTTTCGAGGAGCTCGTGGAATTAGTCAAGGGACATTATTACTCCAAGCTGTTAGTGGTAAAGCAGCGATACAAATTTAATTTGATAACAAGAGCCCCGGGAGAGTTGATAGCAATGTTAGTAGCGCGCCTAAGACAAACCTTTGGGCCTGCACACAACAACATGTTGAGAGACAGGCTAGTCTGTGATGTTAACAACATGACTATACAAAATAAATTACTAGCAGAGGCAGGGATTAATTTGAAGAAAGCATTAGATGTCGCCCAGACCATAGAAAGCGCCGAAAGAGGGGCAATGGAACTGGCAAGGTCCACCAGGTTTGTCGGGAAGCCATTGGTAGTTGAGTTGCCAGGAAGGAGGGCGCAGGAATTAATGAGCAAAGTGGCTTGGAGCAAAAGAGATTGCAGAGCTATAGGGAATTTGGTCCCCAGATTAGGAGCTATGAAGAATGCTGCGGTTTGGGGGAGATCACTCCCAGGAGAGATGTAAATGCAGTGAAGCGACATGATATACCTGCAATAGGAAGGAACACATTCGGAGCAAATGCTCAGAAGGGAGGAGAATGCTGGGATTTCCGCTACAGTTACAGGGGAACAAACATTTTGATATTTACAAAGAGGCTTCAAGTCTCTTTGTAAATTTTACAAAGAGGCTTCAAGCTGCGTACAGAGTGGCCAAAAATAGTGGAGAAACAAGTGATTGGGAAAAATTTAAGAAACAACAAAGAGAGACTAAGAAAGCGATAAAGAAAGGAAGGATAGACTATGAAGCTAGGCTAGCAATTAATATAAAAAATGATAGTAAAAGTTTTTATAAATATATAAAAAGGAATAGAGTGGCTAGAGTGAATGTTGGACCCTTGGAGGACGAGAGGGGGGAGTTAATAGTGGGAAATGAGGATATGGCTGAGTCTTTAAATAAGTTTTTTGTGTCGGTCTTCACGGTGGAGGACACAAATAGTTTGCCAAATATTAACGATAGAGGGTTGGCAGCAGGAGAAATACTTAATACGATTAATGTTACCAGAGAGGCAGTGCTGGGTAGACTAATGGGACTGAAGGTGGACAAGTCCCCGGGTCCGGATGGAATGCATCCCAGGGTATTGAAAGAAATGTCAGAGGTAATAGTGGATGCGTTAGTGATTATTTATCAAAACTCGTTGCATTCTGGGGTAGTGCCGGTTGATTGGAAAACGGCTAATGTTACGCCGCTGTTTAAAAAAGGAAGGAGACAAAAGGCGGGTAACTATAGGCCGGTCAGCTTAACGTCTGTAGTAGGGAAAATGCTGGAATCCATTATTAAAGAGGAGATAGCAGGGCATCTGGATAGAAATGGTTCGATCAATCAGACGCAGCATGGATTCATGAGGGGAAAGTCGTGCTTGACGAACATGTTGGATTTTTATGAAGATGTGACGAGGGCGGTTGATGGAGGAGAACCGGTGGATGCGGTGTTTTTGGATTTCCAAAAGGCGTTTGATAAGGTGCCCCATAAAAGGCTGCTGAAGAAGATTAGGGCACACGGAGTTGGGGGTAGTGTGTTAAAGTGGATTGGGGACTGGCTATCCGACAGGAAGCAAAGAGTCGGAATAAATGGGTGTTTTTCCGGTTGGAGGAAGGTAACTAGTGGCGTGCCGCAGGGATCGGTACTCGGGCCGCAACTGTTTACCATTTATATAGATGATCTGGAGGAGGGGACGGAGTGTAGGGTAACGAAGTTTGCAGACGACACAAAGATAAGTGGAAAAGTGAATCGTGTGGAGGACGGAGAAGATCTGCAGAGAGATTTGGACAGGCTGAGTGAGTGGGCGAGGATATGGCAAATGGAGTATAATGTTGATAAATGCGAGGTTATACACTTTGGAGGAAATAATAACAAATGGGATTACTATCTCAATGGAAACAAATTAAAACATGCTACCGTGCAAAGGGACCTGGGGGTCCTTGTGCATGAGACGCAAAAGCCCAGTCTGCAGGTACAACAGGTGATCAAGAAGGCAAATGGGATGTTGGCCTATATTGCGAGGGGGATAGAATATAAAAGCAGGGATGTCTTGATGCACCTGTACAGGGCATTGGTGAGGCCGCAGCTGGAATACTGTGTGCAGTATTGGTCCCCTTATATGAGGAAGGATATATTGGCATTGGAGGGAGTGCAGAGAAGGTTCACCAGGTTGATTCCGGAGATGAGGGGTTTGGATTATGAGGAGAGGCTGAGGAGATTGGGTTTGTACTCGTTGGAGTTTAGAAGGATGAGGGGGGATCTTATGGAGACTTATAAGATAATGCGCGGGCTGGATAGGGTGGAGGCGGAGAGATTCATTCCACTTAGTAAGGAAGTTAAAACTAGAGGACACAGCCTCAAAATAAAGGGGGGTCGGTTTAAGACAGAGTTGAGGAGGAACTTCTTCTCCCAGAGGGTGGTGAATCTCTGGAATTCTCTGCCCACTGAGGTGGTGGAGGCTACCTCGCTGAATATGTTTAAAGCGCGGATGGATGGATTCCTGATCGGTAAGGGAATTAAGGGTTATGGGGATCAGGCGGGTAAGTGGTACTGATCCACGTCAGATCAGCCATGATCTTATTGAATGGCGGGGCAGGCTCGAGGGGCTAGATGGCCTACTCCTGCTCCTATTTCTTATGTTCTTAAGTCCTGACAAGAAGCACAATGGCCAGGCGAGCAACATACACTGGGTCCGAGGAACAACAACAACTCCGTTAGCTACTGGCACCAGTCAGCCCAAATGCCTCTTATTGGGGTGAAGGCCAAGGGCCCAGCTTGTTGGGCCGAGATTGGCTTTGCCAAATTAGATTAAATTAGCTGGAACACTTCGAGGTTTCAATGAAAATTCCATAGTGTCTTAAAAAAAAATCAAGATGAATTGAGCAAGATTCAGAGCCTAAAAGCAAATATTCTCAACCCCTTCACCAAAGGGGCATCCGGACTCGAAACAAAGAACAATACAGCACAGGAACAGGCCCTTTGGCCCTCCAAGCCCGCGCCGCTCCCTGGTCCAAACTAGACCATTCTTTTGTATCCCTCCATTCCCACTCCGTTCATGTGGCCATCTAGATAAGTCTTAAACGTTCCCAGTGTGTCCGCCTCCACCACCTTGCCCGGCAGCGCATTCCAGGCCCCCACCACCCTCTGTGTAAAATACGTCCTTCTGATATCCGTGTTAAACCTCCCCGCCCCCCCCCCCCCTTCACCTTGAACCTATGACCCCTCGTGAACGTCACCATCGACCTGGGAAAAAGCTTCCCACCATTCACCCTATCTATGCCTTTCATAATTTTATACACCTTTATTAGGTCTCTTGGCTCTATTCTCTCTCCACAGAAGCTGTCAGACCTGCTGAGATTTTCCAGCATTTTCTGATTTTGTTTCCGATTCCAGCATCCGCAGTATTCTGTCTTTTATAAAAGTCTGGATATAATGTTTCCGTAATGCAGGCATTAATGAAACCACATCCGGAGCAGTTTTGGTCTCCAATGTATTGGAGGCAGTTCAGAGCTTTTCTATATTGATACCTGGAATGAGCAGGTTGTCTTCTATGGAAAGATGAGACAGGCTGGGCTTGTTTCCACTAGAGTTTAGACGAATGAGAGGTGACTTGATTAAAATCTATGAGATACAAAGAAAATTACAGCTCAGGAACAGGCCCTTCGGCCCTCCAAGTCTGTGCCAATCATGATGCCCTAACTAAACTAAAAAATACCTTCTGCTCTTACTCGGTCCGTATCCCTCTATTTGCTCCCTATTCATGGACCCACCCAGATGCCTCTTAAATGTTGCTAATGTGCCTGCTTCCACCACCCCCTCTGGCAGCGCGTTCCAGGACCCACCACTCTCTGCGTGAAAAACATCCCTCACACATCTCCCTTAAACATTCCCCCTCTCACCTTGAACCTGTGCCCCTTGTAATTGACACTTCCACCCTGGGGAAAAGCCTCTGACTATCCACCCTGTTTGTGCCTCTCATCATTTTGTAGACCTCTATCAGGTCTCCCCTCAGCCTTTATCTTTCTCGTGAAAACAATCCTAGTTTATTCAACCTCTCCTCATAGTCAACACCCTCGAGATCAGGCAACATCCTGGTGAACCTTCTCTGCACTCTCTCCAAAGCTTCCACATCCTTCTGGTAGTGGGGTGACCAGAACTGCTCGCAATACTCCAAATGCGGCCTAACCCAGGTTTTATATAGCTGCTACATGATTTCCCAACTCCTGTACTCGGTGCCCCAGCTGATGAAGGCAAGCATGCCGTATGCCTTCTTAATCACCTTGGCCACCTGTGTTGCCACTCTTAGGGAACTGTGGATCTGCACTCCCAGATCCCTCTGCATGTTAATGTTCCGAAGGGTTCTGCCATTTACAGTATAATTCAAAGCTAAATTTGATCCTCCAAAATGCATCACCTCGCATTTGTCCGGATTAAACTCCATCTGCCATTTCTGTGTCCAAGTCTCCAATCTATCTCTATCCTGCTGTATCCTCTGACAATCCCCGGCACTATCAGCAACTCCACCGATCTTCGTGTCATCCGCAAACTTACTAATCAGACCCCCCACATTTTCCTCCAGAGCATTCATATATACTACAAACAGCAGAGGTCCCAGCACTGATCCCTGCGGAACACCGCTAGCTACAGATCTCCATTCTGAAAAACACCCTTCCATCGCTACTCTCTGTCTTCTATAACCGAGCCAGTTCTGTATCCATCCAGCCAGCCCACCCCAAATCCCATCTGATTTTAGTTTTTGTACCAGTCTGCCATGTGGGGCCTTGTCAAACACCTTATTAAAGTCCATATAAACTACATCCAGGATGGAGGCGATGGCCTAGTGGTATTATTGCTAGACTATTAATCCAAAAAACTCAGTTAATGTTCTGGGGAGGTGAGTTCGAATCCCGCCACGGCAGACGGTGGAATTTAAATTCAGTAAAAAGAAAATCTGGAATTAAGAATTTACCGATGACCATGAAACTATTGTCGATTGTTGGAAAAACCCGTCTGGTTCACTAATGTCCTTTAGGGAAGGAAATCTGCCGTCCTTACCCGGTCTGGCCAACATGTGACCCCAGAGTCACAGCAATGTGGTTGACTCTCAACTATCCTCCAAGGGCAACTAGGGATGGGCAATAAATGCTGGCCCAGCCAGCGATGCCCAGGCCCCTCAAATGAAAAAAGAAAAAGGATCCTGAATGATATTGACAAGGTGGACGTGGAAAGGACTTTTTCCCTTGTAGGTGAATCCAGAACTAGGGGGCGCTGTTTTAGAATTAGGGGTCACCCTTTTAGGTTGACAGAGGGGAACCGGTGGATGTGGTGTATTTAGATTTCCAGAAGGCTTTCGATAAGGTGCCTCACAAAAGGTTGCTGCATAAGATAAAGGTACACGGAGTTGGGGGTAAAGTGTTAGCGTGGATTGAGGATTGGCTATCTAACAGACTATCCACCCTGTTTGTGCCTCTCATCATTTTGTAGACCTCTATCGGGTCTCCCCTCAGCCTTTATCTTTCTCGTGAAAACAATCCTAGTTTATTCAACCTCTCCTCATAGCCAACACCCTCGAGATCAGGCAACATCCTGGTGAACCTTCTCTGCGCTCTCTCCAAAGCTTCCACATCCTTCTGGTAGTGTGGTGACCAGAACTGCTCGCAATACTCCAAATGCGGCCTAACCCAGGTTTTATATAGCTGCAACATGATTTCCCAACTCCTGTACTCAGTGCCCCAGCTGATGAAGGCAAGCATGCCATATGTCTTCTTGATCACCTTGGCCACCTGTGTTGCCACTTTCAGGGAACTGTGGATCTGTATCTAACAGAAAGCAGAGAGTCGGAATAAATGGGTGTTTTTCCGGTTGGCAATCAGTGACTACTGGCGTGCCGCAGGGATCGGTGCTGGGGCCTCAACTATTTACCATATCCATAGACGATCTGGAGGAGGGGACTGAGTGTAGGGTAACAAAGTTTGCGGATGACACAAAGATGAGTGGGAAAGCAAATTGCGTGGAGGATGCAGAGAGATTTGGATAGGCTAAATGAGTGGGCAAGGATCTGGCAGATGGAGTATAACGTTGGCAAGTGTGAGGTTATCCACTTTGGAAGGAATAATAGTAAAATGGACTATTATTTAAACGGTGAAAAATTACAACATGCTACTGTGCAGAGGGACCTGGGGGTCCTTGTGCATGAATCACAAAAACTCAGTTTGCAGGTGCAGCAGGCAAATAGAATGTTGGCCTTTATCGCGAGAGGGATGGAGTATAAAAGCAGGGAGGTCATGCTGCAACTGTACAGGGTACTGGTGAGGCTGCACCTAGAGTACTGTGTGCAATTTTGGTCCCCTTATTTAAGAAAGGATATATTAGCTTTGGAGGGGGTACAGAGAAGGTTCACCAGGTTGATTCCGGAGATGAGGGGGTTAGCTTATGAGGAGAGATTGAGTAGACTGGGCCTGTACTCATTAAAGTTTAGAAGGTTGAGGGGAGATCTTATAGAGACATATAAGATAATGAAGGGGCTAGACAGGGGAGAAGCAGCGAGGTTATTTCCACTTACAATGGAAACAAGAACTAGGGGGCACAGCCTCAAAACACGGGGGAGTCAATTTAGAAGAGTTGAGGAGGAACTTCTTCTCCCAGAGGGTAGCGAATCTTTGGAATTCTCTGCCCAATGAAGCAGGAGAGGCTACCTCGTTAAAGGTGTTTAAGTCACAGGTAGATTTTTAACCATTAAGGGAATTAAGGGTTATGGGGAGTGGGCGGGTAAGTGGAACTGAACCCACTATCAGATCAGCCATGATCTTATTGAATGGCGGAGCAGGCTTGAGGGGCGAGATGGCCTACTCCTGCTCCTATTTCTTAAGTTCTGATGTTCTTATGATCGAGATGAGGAGAAGAGTTGTGCGACTTTGAAACTCTCTGCCTCAGAAGGCGCTGGAGGCGAGGTCATTGAATGTTTTTAAGGCAGAGGTAGATTGATCCTTGTTCGGCAAGGAATTCAGAGGTTAATGAGGACAGATAGGGAATGTGGAACTCAACACAAACAGATCAGCCTTCATCTTATTAAATGGCGGAGAAGGCTCAAGAGGCCCAATGGCCTACAGCTGCTGCTATTTTGTATGTTTGTCTGTATCCCAGGTCTCTCGCATCAACTGCTACTTTGGAGAGTTGAGTGAAGTTTGCAGGAGTTAACACTGGTTCATTTATCTGAATTGTTCACAGTCTTTCAAAAACTGCATGGTACACCCCTCACCCCCTCCCCTCCCCACATCCCCCCCACCCCCCCCCCCACCAGTACCCCCCCCCCCCCCCATCCCCCCACCACTCCTCCACCCCACCACTCCCCACCCCTCCCCCACCCCTCCCCCCACACAACCACCCCCCACCCCTCCCCCCCACCCCACCCCTTCCCCCCCCACCCCCCCACCCTTCCCCCCCCCCACCTCCCCACCCTTCCCCCCCACCCTTCCCCCCCACCCCCCACCCTTCCAACCCCCCCACCCTTCCCCCCCCACCCCCCACCCTTCCCCCCCACCCCCCACCCTTCCCCCCCACCCCCCACCCTTCCCCCCCACCCTTCCCCCCCACCCTTTCCCCCACCCTTTCCCCCACCCCCCACCCTTCCTCCCCCCACCCTTCCTCCCCCCACCCCCCCACCCTTCCTCCCCCCAAACCCCCACCCTTCCTCCCCCCAAACCCCCACCCTTCCTCCCCCCAACCCCCACCCTTCCTCCCCCCAAACCCCCACCCTTCCTCCCCCCACCTCCCCACCCCACCCTTCCCCTCCCCACCCCACCACCCTTCCCCTCCCCCACCCCGCCACCCTCCCCCTCCACCCCGCCACCCTTCCTCCCCCCACCCCGCCACCCTTCCTCCCCCCACCCCGCCACCCTTCCACCCCCACCCCCCCACCCTTCCTCCCCCACCCCCCCACCCTTCCTCCCCCCACCCCCCCACCCTTCCTCCCCCCACCCCCCCACCCTTCCTCCCCCCACCCCCCCACCCTTCCTCCCCCCACCCTTCCTCCCCCCACCCTTCCTCCCCCCACCCCCCCACCCTTCCTCCCCCCACCCTTCCTCCCCCCACCCCCCCACCCTTCCTCCCCCCACCCCCCCACCCTTCCTCCCCCACCACCCCACCCTTCCTCCCCCCACCCTCCCACCCTTCCTCCCCCCACCCTCCCACCCTTCCTCCCCCCACCCTTCCTCCCCCCACCCCCCACCCTTCCTCCCCCCACCCCCACACCCTTCCTCCCCCCACCCCCACACCCTTCCTCCCCCCACCCCCCCCACCCTTCCTCCCCCCACCCCCCCCACCCTTCCTCCCCCCACCCTTCCTCCCCCCACCCCCCCCACCCTTCCTCCCCCCACCCCCCCATCCTTCCTCCCCCCACCCCCCCCGCCCTTCCTCCCCCCACCCCCCCCGCCCTTCCTCCCCCCACCCCCCCCGCCCTTCCTCCCCCCACCCCCCCCGCCCTTCCTCCCCCCACCCCCCCCGCCCTTCCTCCCCCCACCCCCCCGCCCTTCCTCCCCCACCCCCCCCACCCTTCCTCCCCCACCCCCCCCCCACCCTTCCTCCCCCACCCCCCCCACCCTTCCTCCCCCCACCCCACCACCCTTCCTCCCCCCAACCCCCCACCCTTCCTCCCCCACCCCGCCACCCTTCCTCCCCCCCACCCTTCCTCCCCCCCACCCTTCCTCCCCCCCACCCCCACACCCTTCCTCCCCCCACCACCCCACCCTTCCTCCCCCCACCCCCCCACCCTTCCTCCCCCCACCCCCCCACCCTTCCTCCCCCCAACCCCCCACCCTTCCTCCCCCCACCCTTCTCCCCCCACCCCACCACCCTTCCCCCCCCTCCCACCCCACAACCCTTCCCCCCCACCCCACCACCCTTCCCCCCCCACCCCACCACCCTTCCCCCCCCCACCCCGCCACCCTTCCCCCCCCCACCCCGCCACCCTTCCCCCCCCCACCCCGCCACCCTTCCCCCCCCCACCCCGCCACCCTTCCCCCCCCCACCCCGCCACCCTTCCCCCCCCCCACCCCGCCACCCTTCCCCCCCCCCACCCCGCCACCCTTCCCCCCCCCCACCCCGCCACCCTTCCCCCCGCCACCCCGCCACCCTTCCCCCCGCCACCCCGCCACCCTTCCCCCCCCCCACCCCGCCACCCTTCCCCCCCCCACCCCGCCACCCTTCCCCCCCCACCCCGCCACCCTTCCGCCCCACCCCGCCACCCTTCCCCCCCACCCCGCCACCCTTCCCCCCCACCCCGCCACCCTTCCCCCCCACCCCGCCACCCTTCCCCCGCCACCCTTCCCCCCCCACCCCGCCACCCTTCCCCCCCACCCCACATCCACTCCCCCACCCCACCACCCTTCCCCCCCACCCCGCCACCCTTCCCCCCCCACCCCGCCACCCTTCCCCCCCCACCCCGCCACCCTTCCCCCCCCACCCCGCCACCCTTCCCCCCCCACCCCGCCACCCTTCCCCCCCCACCCCGCCACCCTTCCCCTCCCACCCCGCCACCCTTCCCCCCCACCCCGCCACCCTTCCCCCGCCACCCTTCCCCCGCCACCCTTCCCCCCCCACCCCGCCACCCTTCCTCCCCCCCACCCTTCCTCCCCCCACCCCCCCACCCTTCCTCCCCCCACCCCCCCACCCTTCCTCCCCCCACCACCCCACCCTTCCTCCCCCCACCCTCCCACCCTTCCTCCCCCCACCCTCCCACCCTTCCTCCCCCCACCCTTCCTCCCCCCACCCCCCACCCTTCCTCCCCCCACCCCCACACCCTTCCTCCCCCCACCCCCACACCCTTCCTCCCCCCACCCCCCCCACCCTTCCTCCCCCCACCCCCCCCACCCTTCCTCCCCCCACCCTTCCTCCCCCCACCCCCCCCCACCCTTCCTCCCCCCACCCACCCATCCTTCCTCCCCCCACCCCCCCCGCCCTTCCTCCCCCCACCCCCCCCGCCCTTCCTCCCCCACCCCCCCCGCCCTTCCTCCCCCCACCCCCCCCGCCCTTCCTCCCCCCACCCCCCCGCCCTTCCTCCCCCACCCCCCCCACCCTTCCTCCCCCACCCCCCCCACCCTTCCTCCCCCACCCCCCCCCCACCCTTCCTCCCCCACCCCCCCCACCCTTCCTCCCCCACCCCACCACCCTTCCTCCCCCCAACCCCTCACCCTTCCTCCCCCACCCCGCCACCCTTCCTCCCCCCCACCCTTCCTCCCCCCACCCCTTCCTCCCCCCCACCCCCACACCCTTCCTCCCCCCACCACCCCACCCTTCCTCCCCCCACCCCCCCACCCTTCCTCCCCCCACCCCCCCACCCTTCCTCCCCCCAACCCCCCACCCTTCCTCCCCCCACCCTTCTCCCCCCACCCCACCACCCTTCCCCCCCCCCCCACCCCACAACCCTTCCCCCCCCCACCCCACCACCCTTCCCCCCCCACCCCGCCACCCTTCCCCCCCCCACCCCGCCACCCCTTCCCCCCCCCACCCCGCCACCCTTCCCCCCCCCACCCCGCCACCCTTCCCCCCCCCACCCCGCCACCCTTCCCCCCCCCACCCCGCCACCCTTCCCCCCCCCCACCCCGCCACCCTTCCCCCCCCCCACCCCGCCACCCTTCCCCCCCCCCACCCCGCCACCCTTCCCCCCCCCCACCCCGCCACCCTTCCCCCCGCCACCCCGCCACCCTTCCCCCCGCCACCCCGCCACCCTTCCCCCCCCCCACCCCGCCACCCTTCCCCCCCCCACCCCGCCACCCTTCCCCCCCCACCCCGCCACCCTTCCGCCCCACCCCGCCACCCTTCCCCCCCACCCCGCCACCCTTCCCCCCCACCCCGCCACCCTTCCCCCCCCACCCCGCCACCCTTCCCCCCCACCCCACCACCACTCCCCCACCCCACCACCCTTCCCCCCCCACCCCGCCACCCTTCCCCCCCCACCCCGCCACCCTTCCCCCCCCACCCCGCCACCCTTCCCCCCCCACCCCGCCACCCTTCCCCCCCCACCCCGCCACCCTTCCCCCCCCACCCCGCCACCCTTCCCCCCCCACCCCGCCACCCTTCCCCTCCCACCCCGCCACCCTTCCCCCCCCACCCCGCCACCCTTCCCCTCCCACCCCGCCACCCTTCCCCCCCACCCCGCCACCCTTCCCCCGCCACCCTTCCCCCGCCACCCTTCCCCCCCCACCCCGCCACCCTTCCCCCCCCACCCCGCCACCCTTCCCCCCCCACCCCGCCACCCTTCCCCCCCCACCCCGCCACCCTTCCCCCCGCCACCCTTCCCCCCCCACCCCGCCACCCTTCCCCCCGCCACCCTTCCACCCCCACCCCGCCACCCCCACCCCGCCACCCTTCCACCCCCACCCCGCCACCCTTCCACCCCCACCCCGCCACCCCTTCCACCCCCACCCCGCCACCCTTCCCCCCACCCCCCACCCTTCCACCACCCCCACCCCACCACTCCCCCCACCCCACCACCACTCCCCCACCCCACCACCACTCCCCCACCCCACCACCACTCCCCCACCCCACCACCACTCCCCCACCCCACCACCACTCCCCCACCCCACCACCACTCCCCCACCCCACCACCACTCCCCCACCCCACCACCACTCCCCCACCCCACCACCACTCCCCCACCCCACCACCACTCCCCCACCCCACCACCACTCCCCCACCCCACCACCACTCCCCCACCCCACCACCACTCCCCCACCCCACCACCACTCCCCCACCCCACCACCACTCCCCCACCCCACCACCACTCCCCCACCCCCCACCACTCCCCCACCCCACCACCACTCCCCACCCCACCACTCCCCCACCCCACCACTCCCCCACCCCACCACCCCCCCCACCCCCCACCCCCCCACTCCCCCACTCCCCCACTCCCCCACTCCCCGCACTCCCCCACTCCCCCACCCCCCCCACCCCACCACCCCCCCACCCCC